>NC_064283.1:3320989-3323645 GCF_019186545.1 Solanum stenotomum
GTCATTTCCTTCCTTAAAAGAGCTCCTACCAATATCTCATACTATATAAGTGGTGGTTCCCTTGGACTACCAACGGTATTCCCGTCATTTTCATACTATATAAGTGGTGGTTCCCTTGGACTACCAAGGGTATTCCCGTCATTTCCTTCCTTAAAAGAGCTCCTACCAATACTACCAAACCTATCAAAAATGGCCACATAGGGCTAATTAATATTTCTTTCTTTTAGCACTTTTTTTTTTGCTCTCAAATGCTACCAAACCAATCAAAAATGGCCACGTAGGGCTAATTAATATTTCTTTCTTTTAGCATTTTTTTTTTTTGCTCTCAAATACTACCAAACCAATCAAAAATGGCCACGTAGGGCAAATTAATATTGCCCGTGCCTTGCACGGGCACCCTTATCTAGTCTCTTTAGAAGCAAAACTTCTAAAAAAATAAAAAACAATTTTTCATCTCTCTTTTAAATCATAGACAACTTTGAAATTTTCATATTGCTTGATCTTTCTTTTTTCAAGTTTGAATTTTTCTTTCAATTTCAAGCTTTTTGGTGTCAAGTTTAGTATTAAGAGTAGTAGGGTTTGAGTGCTTTCTTCTAGTATCAATTTTGATGAAATTGTAAGCTCAAATGGGGTTGTCAAATGTTAATGAACTTTCTTTTGGGTTAGGGTTCTTGAGAACAAAGGGGAAAAACATTTTTTTAAAGTAATTATTTGTTTAATAAAATAAATATATAAAAATAGCATTGTGACAATTAAATTAATGAGATGGATATGACGTGGGTTTTTTTTTTTTGACGTGGATATGATGTGTCATCCATGTCAGATCGAGTGAGGAACACCGGCTGACATAAGGGTTTAAAATTTCTATTTTGTTTGCGTTGAAGTGTCTGGTTGAAACTTTAGAGAGTAGAAGGGTCCAGTTTACAATCCGAGTCAAGTATAAGGGTCCACCAGACCATTTTGCCTTTTAAAACAATAGTCAAAAGCAAAGTAAATTTGATCTTTTTACCAAAAGCATATATATTGACACACGGAATCCACCTAGTCCACATTATATTTCCGTGAAAGTCAATACAAGTACGAGATAATTTACTAACATCAAGGTATGAATGATTCCAAAGTATAAGAAAGGTGAATTACGATACTACAAAAAAGTAAAAAAAGGAACTAACCTCCATTGATCCATAAGACAAGAGGCTTAGAAGCAGAATCTGTAGGCGATTCGACGAAATAATAAAACAAAGCTCTTCCAGCACTTGAATCAACTGTAACATATCCTGAATACTGGTTAAAATCTACACCTTGAGGTTCACCAAGCAATTTTTCAATTTTGTCACTCTCTTTGAGTGAATTTTGAGTCCCAATATGTACTGGTGAAGTCCTTTGTGATACAAATTTACTACTACTACTACTATTAAATTCTGGATTATTAGTAGTAAATTTTTCTAAGTTTTGTTTGAAATAATGACCAATTGGCTCTAGGCTTTTAGGTTTATAACAATGCACTAAATTAGATAAAGCTAATAAGGTTAGGAAAAAGAAGTAGAAATATGATGTTTTAACCATTTTTAATTTGTGTGAGAAATGATGATAACAAGTATGAATGAATATTCATATTGACACATTTAAATAAATGACCAAGTCTTTTTTAAATTTTGTGTCCGGCCAATATTATTAAATATTAATGATCGTTTTGTTCTTGTTTATTTGGAAATCTCTAAACAAAATGCTGCTAGATTCACTCACTATTTTGTTTTGTTTATAATGAACTCCCTAAATTAGTTAAATATTTCCTAGGCATTTGATGCAGTGGACGGCTCAATAATTTTCTAGTGTTAGAATTATAATAATTTAGTCATATCGTCCGTTCTAAACAAGATTTTAGTTGAATATCCCATATGCATTACTTCATTTATCTAATATTAATTGTCCACGTTACTAAAAATAGTTATCCAGAGTTAGTCTGTAAACAACTTTGACATTTTCTTGTAAGCCATATTTCTTTTTGGTTATTGATGTAAAAGTGGAAAACGTCTTTGTAATTTGTATGTTGTTGGGAAGGAGGAGTTTGTCATCTCAATATGGAGCTTAATGATGTGTTATTATATTAGTCGATTTGGATTATCTGTTAACCATAATTTGAATTTAATTATGATTAATAAGGTTTTTGTATACTTTAAATACACAATTTAATCTCCAAAAAGTTGAAGATTATGGGTGTGTTTGGTATGAAGGAAAATTTTCCTAGAAAATGTTTTCCTGGAAAACAAGTAGATTTTTGACTTATTTTCTCATGTTTGATTGGTGGAGTAGAAAATATTTTTCGAAAAAGATTTTTAGTGTTTGATTTATGAATGAAATTATTTTTGAGAAAATATCTCTTTTTTTCACTAGAGAGTAGAAAATAATTTTTTAATTGAAATTGAAAATATTTTTTAAAAATAAACTTAATTTTTTTTTGGAGGGGAGGGGGTGAGATGGGGTAAAAAAATAAATATTTGAAATTAATTTTTTTTTTAAAAATAATTTTTAATTGAAATTGAAAATATTTTTTAAAAATACTTAATTTTTTTTGGAGGGGAGGGGTGAGATGGCGTAAAAAAATAAATATTTGAAATTAAAAATATTTTTTTAAAATAAACTTAATTTTTTTTTG
>NC_064283.1:3323761-3383273 GCF_019186545.1 Solanum stenotomum
ATAAAATTTTGAAATTGAAAATATTTTTTAAAAACAAACTTTAATTTTATTTTATTTTGGGAGGGGGTGGAGGGGGGGGGGTCAGGGTAGGGATGGGGTGAAAAAATATTGAAATTGAAAGTATTTTTTTATAAAACAAACTTTAAATTTATTATTATTTTTTTTGGGGGGGGGGGGTCAAGGGTAGAGGTGGGGTGAAAATAAAATTTTGAAATTGAAAATATTTTTTAAAAACAAACATTAATTTATTTATTTTTTGGGAGTGGGGAGGGTAGGGGGCTGGCGGTAGGTGGGGTCAGAGTGAGGGTGGGTAAAAAAAATTAAAAAATTGGTTGAAAAATATTTTTTAAAAATAAGTTAAATTTATTTTTTCAACAAAAAAATTGTAATTTGAAGTTAGAGGAAAGTTTTGAAAAATGTTTTCCTTTTAAGTTTTAAAGGGAAGTCATTTTCCTTAAATTTGAGGAAAATGAGTTGATTTGAAAAAAACATTTTACCCAACCAAACATGAGAAAATTGAAAAATATTTTCCGAAAAATGTTTTCCTTCATAACAAACACACCCTATGTCTGAATCAACATTGAAAACAAAAAAGTTTAATCCTCGTGCTTTGAAGGAGGATGCTTCACTATATGGCATAGTACTTAGTAGTACCCCTAAATATCATTTTATATAATTTCAACTAATTACCAAATATAATATTCACAGTAAGTGAGGTCGGAATTAGAGCAATTTGGAACTAAACAAATCTCACACTCTCCCACCCCACCAACAACTAAAGTAACCCAATTCTAGCTCAAGAAGAATTTCAGCCTACAAAGAAAAAATTATATTAACACACTACTGTTAATTTTATTAGAGCGTGCAGTACTAGCAATGATTTTTATTATTTTTAAATAACAAATGGTGTAGGCCGGCTTTCACACCTTGATTAGTTCCACAGATATGTGTTGCCGCCCACCAGCAACAAGTATCAATTAACTTACACACACCTCAACTAATTCCACGAATACACAACTATAGGTATCAGATAACTCTGTCCACCAAAAATAAGACATTGAACTTAAGACCTCATTGTTCTCAAGCCAATTCATTTGCCACTGGGCCACACCCTTAGGCGTGGTACTCGCCATGATTTATTCGTTGCAAAGGCAAAATTCTCAATCTATGTAGCTTCAGAAAAATGGGAGCAAACAACAACTGTTTACAACTTCAAAGCATTATGCAGCAGGTGAATATGTGGGTTGGTCAATTTTAATCCCATATTATTTAGGATCTGAACCATAAAAAGAACTGAGACATCAATAACAGAATATGTTTGGATGAGTTAGCTCTCCCTCCATATAGCTGTCTATGGTGCAAAACTATGAGCTGCCACCACATTCCATGCAGATAGTTCAAATGGAGCATGGGATTTCAGTAATAGAAGTAAAAGAACACAAAAATCAACACATTATGCACTATAAGGAATATGGCTAATATTAGATAAATACATTTAGCCTTGATGTTTCACTTTGAGGAAATTTGTGTTGGAGTATGAACCGGGAGGAGACCGGCTTTTGTCAATTCTGAAGACAATAAGCTTCAAGCCATGTAAATATTACAGAAAGCGAAAATAAGGGGATATATCTACATATGGAACAATTACAGTGGAAAGATCCTATATTAGGAAGACAGCCTTACCTCACAAGAAATGTTGGCTAGACAGGTGGGGAACACCTCCGCACGACAAAAACTGTCTCCTCATAAGCTGTGTTAATTAGATCCTACACTTCTACGCTTCTACACAGAAATGACACAAAGATCTCAAAATACTTCACAGTGTTGAAGCTGCAAGTATGAAAAGCTCTTAATCAGCTTTGTCATAGCAAAGATGCCAATGGAGTGGAACCAGAGTCCTCTTAGCCGAGGTGTGAAGATGCAGCTATTACTGTAAGTAACATATATAAACTATATTAGAGAGACATGCACATCAATCATTTTAAACGTGTCTGTCTTTATGTGTTATGGCCTGTGATGAATAATATGAACTTGGAAAACCTTTTTTACCAGGAGCCACACTGCACGAATCTTTAGACCTTTTGGACTTGCTCGTAAACTTCTAATGCTTCCAGAACGCTGCTTACCCACCTGCATCATGTGACCTCATAGCATCAAGTAGATCAAATTTAAGCGTAACTGACAAACACATAACGGAAAGTGGAAACCAATATAGAGTCCCTGCCTCCTAGATATCTCACTACATCCCTAAAAGAGTCGGCAGGAGAGGTAATACTCCCATGGGTCAATGAGCATATCAGCATATGGTCTTTGCCCCAATTGAGAACCAGGTTCTATCACAAGTACTCATATTAGCAGTTAGGAAAAAGCCAAGAACCTAACACTTGAAATCTGGTGCTTGACAAGAAAGATTATCCACCACATTCTGCATGATCATTCACCAAGCCACTCAACCCTAGCTCCTAAATGCTTGAGCTTTCTCAATGTTACAGTACTAACATTTGGCTTAAATTTAGTCTGATTTTTATTTGATATAGTTGTAGAAGGATGAAACACAAATATTCAAATTAAGCTTATACTTGCCAAGTCACAACATCACCCAATTTACGCAGCATATAACCTTCTAGTCAGATGGGAGTTTCGATTGCCAAGACAAGGGGCATAAGAAAAAGAAGATAGATAGCAGCAGTGCCTTGCCCTTTATCAGACAAGAATATGATAAAGAGATACGTGGAAAAAGAATTGAGAATGTATTGCTTGATCATTCTCCTGAGCAATTGAGTGTTTATACAGACATCTAGTCAAAATTAGGAAAGACATAACTACAAATAAATAATATCTATGTAATTGATTCTATCTAATATACACAATATTCTCAAAGAGAGTCAAGCAAGGAGAATAATAGTCTCTTTTAATGTTACTTAATACAATGTTATCCTTCACTAAAAGCTACTTACTAAAATATTACCTTAAAAAATAGTAGCAGTAGTAGTAGTAATTACCAACAACATACCGAGTGTAATCCCACAAGTGGGGTCTGGGAGGGTGGTGTGCACGCAGCCTTACCACTACCTTGTGAAGGTAGAGAGACTGTTCCCAATAGACCCTTTACTCAAATAAAGCATATCAAAACCAACAAGGAAAGGGAATGCCATAGTGAAGTAACCATATCGGCAGCAACAACAAACAGTACAATAACCGAAGCAAAAAAACAAACATGTAATGATAAAATCGAAGCATCAGAAGTAGTAGTTACCAATTCAATAAAGTACTATGGAAAATTATGAGCCACTATTAAGACACAAGAAAAATGTGGTAAATAGGTAAGAATAGAAAAGGATGGGTGTCTTAGAACTTCTATAGAGTTTTGAAGGTGAGCTTTTGAAAAAAGTGAGTCTCATTTATAACATTGAGCTCCATAATATTGAAAAGGTTGAACAAATAATATTGTGAATGGTTACAGGAAGGTTAAAATTTCTAAGAGATAACCCTATGCAGCGGAAAGCTAAGTCTTATGAATGGTATCTGGGATGATTCTCACTGGTTTATTGTATAACTTAGATAGAAAACTACACAGGTTAGAAGGGACAGACAAAGAATATATGATCCCTATTCCCTAGATACGACTTTTGAAGAAAGAAAATATAAAGACAAGGACCAGAATGAAGTATAGTTTTCCATTTGATGCTTTATACTCTTCTCACAGCCAACTCCTTCCATATGACAGTGAATAGTTACTTCACAGCAAAAGAGATGATACCAACTACATGAGGCAAACATAGATGCTAAAATAGCAGTTTTTGTATTGGAAGTAGCACTGTTCTTCTTGCAGAACAGAGTCAAAGTAACTTATAATATTAGGGACAACCAGAAAGGAAGAAAAGTCAATCAGAAAAACAGAATAAGAGACTTAGATCAACAAGTTACCCTTCAAGACCAGGACTTGTTGGATGGTATATATTTCTGAACCCAAGTTTTTTAGCTGCAGAAGCTGTTGTCTCCCCAATACATGCAACAGCATTGTCCCACTTTGTCAATGCAGTAAGATTAGCCCATACCCTGTCAAATAACCCAGCAGAAGGAAAAAGGAATGAGAAAGGAGAAAGAGAATAAAGCCTCTAAATGAACCATACCCTGTTCCCTGGCTCAATGAACTATGTACGGAAACATCTGTCTAATATTTTCTAGCATGTTGGTGGAATTACAGTCATCAGCTATAGAATTAGTGCACTTGCTTATGCCAATATTAGATATCAACGTGTCATCTGTCTACTTTTGCTATAAAAATGAATAATTTGGAGCATTGTACCTGAGGGCAGAAGGAGATGCTACAGCAACAACGGGAGCAGAGAGTGCTAGTTCAAGAAGATATTGATCAACCTGATTGACTGGTGCCTGCAAGAAATGGAAAGGTTATACGCAGCAGGATGAAATCTAATTAGTTCTATCTCAAGAGAAGGATCCAAGATGTGGTGCTCTATCTGAACTTTGACCATATGTCAGGAAAAGATGACAAGTGACCCTCTTTTTCAGGGCAAGTGTGTGTTACCAAATTTGCAAGCACACTGGTCTCGTGTGAGTAAAAATGAATTTTCTTCTCCAATTGGGCAATGGAGAAATATCATACCGTTGTGTAAGTGTTCAGCCGAGTAACCTCGAATCCCCGCCCAGAAAGTCCTTCCTCTGAAATAAAGGAGCCATATGTCAGTTTAAAACTACTCAAAGTACTTCTGTATTCCGAGGAAAATTTGCATACTAAACATGAACTATCAAGGTGAGACAGTTGCAAAATATCGGATGAATGAGACTCTTGTACAGATTATGGCCATGAGGAAAGGGAATGAGCTGTGATTTTTGTGGTTAATATGTTTCTTTTGTTCTTCCTTTTTAATTTTTTTCCTGAATAACGGTTTACAATAGAAAAAGGCACCTCTGCAGAAACTATAGATCCCAACAGAACCAGAAAAATCAGAACGAGAATACATGGAAAAAGAGATTTCTGTATGAAATCAGGTTGATGGGAGAATTAGACAGAAACATAAAGAGATGGAGCAATATGCACACACCGATGTCAGTGCTGGCTTTTGCTGAAGCAGGATAGAGAACAGTGCACTTGTCATTCCCATTCTTCGGAAGCTCTAAAGCTAAAACCTTGCCAGTTGCTGAAAATGCAAATAGAATGAAATTTTCAGTCAGTCAGGCAAAAACATAACATCAGTCAATTTTTTACTGCGGAACAGTTTGCAAGGAAAAAAAGGTATTTAAATGAATGACGAATGCAAGTGTCATCCCTGATGCACATGTGTGTGCCTTATGCTACTTCTAAATGTCAAAAGAGCAAGTGGGAAGTTTACTCAATACCCTTTGATGGTGCAAATGCCACATCAAGATACTGCTTTGAAGACTGAACAGCTTCATCAAATATGCTGGCTGTACCAGATCCAACAACTCCTACTCTGACAGATGGGGTCCCAGCAGCTCTGAGTAATAAATTAGAATAAGTATGTGGGACCAGAGAGAGCAAAAGTAAATATAGATCATTTAGACAGCTTGAAGAATTTGAGGCTTCTTTCAACAAATAAACAGTAACGAAAAACATATATAGTAATACTTCATATTTTGGGGAACTAATTATCGTACCATCTTTAGTTCAATATTTCATTTGACAACATAAGTACACACATAACAGGAGACATTCTAATGACTCTCACTTTTTGTGTATGCTGACAATCAACTGAGAGTCTTTTATACAAGTGTTCAATGCTTCATTTAGGAAAAAATATACAGTTGATGGATGGAAGGTTCGACCAGAACTGGGGTTGATGATAATATCTTATGATCCTATTGCAAGGTACGGGACTTGAGTCTCACATTGGTTTAATGGGGAAGCTGATGTGGGACTTATATAGCTTTGGATTCTCCCACCTAAACAACTAGCTTTCGGGGTGTGGCTCTCCCTAGGTTGTATCAATGGTATCAGAGTCACCCACTGCCCTTCGTGCCTTGGATAGTGATGCCAATATTGTAGTGTTGCCCCAGGGTTAGAAATGGTTTAGCGCACATAGCCGTCGAGGACGACGGATGCGGAGCGTGGTGGTTTGTTATGATTCTATAGCAAGGTATGAGACTTGAGTCCCACACCGGTTTAATAGGGAGTTGATGTGGGACATATATTGCTTTGGGTTCTCCCACCTCAATAACTAGCTTCTTGGGTGTGAATTTCCCTAAGTTGTATCGTAATGCTTAGCAGGTGCTATTTGTCACATAAACACATCAATTCAGTGGTTAATCAAGCTTCATATGCCAATAACCATATTATATAGGAAGTATTTGCACCTCAATACAATTGGTCTTCCTCAAACTTATGAAAGTCAAATGAAACATCTTCAACGAGTAGATAAGATTCTCAAACATTTTGAGAACATAATTTAAAAACCTGATTTGTCTACACAAGCAAGCAACGACGTTTTTAAACACTGCAATGACTTGTTTTACTGACAAGTCCAACACAAAATGACTAAATTTAACATCAGATCATGTAAATTTCTCAGCATTTTTTTATATTTTTAAAGCCAACTTCACAGATATATTCTCCAGACCAGCCATCCATAATATCAAATAAATCACTTTCGTCTTTGGTAAACTTACCCATGGCTATAGCCTATAGTCATAGTGATCCTCCTATTCAACTAACAAAGGAACTGTACTAAGGACTAGTCAAGAAGATAGTCTAGTTATTTAAAATCATAAGGTGAAGAACTTCAGACAAGATTAATCCTCTTTACTGGTAAATTCAACCTAAACTTACTTCCAAGCATCAAGAAAAACCTTTCCCGCCTCTGGTGAAGTAATGATAATCCAGTCAAAAGTGGACTCTGTTATCACAAGAAGAGATGGGGAAAAACATTAGCGCCACTGAAGACAGCAGACAATATGTTAATCTGTTAGTTTCACCAAATCTGGTGAGGACTTTCAAGGGTGTGGAACTGGTCAATCATAAAAAATTTGTTGATATAAGCTATAATCGAAGACCACTAAATAGTAATTACAACAGCAGGACAGAAGCGTGCAAATACTCAAACCAAGCTTCCCTGTTACTGTCTCTGCTTAATTGTAGCACAAACGTCCCATCTCTGCTTAATTGTAGCACGAATGTCTGCTCTTGCAATCGACTATAATATGTAGATAGCAAGAAGGTACAGTTTCTATATGTAGTCCTCTGTATAATGCTTTTAGATCCTAACTGTGTAAGTCTTCTGCTATGGTATATTCATCTACTTTTACTTGACATGCTGGCTGGTACTGGCTTACACAATTTATCTACCTAATATCCGTAGTAAGTCATGGTGTTCTCATGTTATTCCAATTATTAACTCTAGTTTACTTTGTTATGAATCCATCAATTGCTTTAAATGTGAATTGTGAGATTTATCCAATTGTCTATGTTTTAACCTGGAGAGCAATAGCTTAATGAATAGTATTACATTCTAATGTTTATATTTGATTCTCAAATTATTTCTTTAACCACAGATCGATTCATGGTTTGATGATTTAGAATTCAACTATTTTTTAATTAATCCAAGTGAGAGGAATATGATGCCCATTAGATGGTTTAGAATATTAATCACATCATAGGCACTAGGTCCTTATTGGAAAGAATTTGTAAGGCCTGCAGCATATAAGAGAAATCAAAGAGCAACTTAAGGCCTGCAGCAATTAAGAGAAATCAGAGAGCAACTCTCCTTTTTACTTGTCTTATAAAACTGCTCATATTTTATTGAATATTTTTCTATTAAGCCTAAATACATAATTTTACTGAAGTACAAATGTTACTCTTATATATCATCCAGCACAATTTATGTAGTAACTAATAGTGTAGGTCGTTGACTTTCAGGAAATAAAACCCACCTCAACTTTTAGAAACTTAAGTGTAACTAAAAAATTAGAACTGCATATACTCTTGAGCAGGTAAGGACTCATGCAACACATATCGTGATTGCTGATGCACTCAAGCTTGTGTCCACACCACATTCGTTGAATTTCACAAGAAGGGAGTAATAATAGTGATATTAGTACTTGTCTCAGCAATCGCAATAGTACCAAATAATGCATGGAAATACAAATGAACTATATAATTGCTCTAGCCTTGGGTATTACAGAAATGACTGTTTAATTTATACTTATAATAGCAATAAAAAATAAAGCAATGGAAGTACTTGGCTTGTTTGCATATATATGCTATAGCAATATCTCAAAGCAATGGCCTCACTTTATTTGTGTCTGAATGCACAATATGCTATTGTTCAGAAAATGTCATCTCCATAGTCTATAATTCTCTTGAGGCAAACATTAAAAAAGAAGACCACAAAGGTGGTATTGTATCCACCCCAAACAAACAAGAAGCGAAGAAAATATTAGTGATCATAAAAGTTCCAATTTTGCACATTCAATAAATGGATAACCATACACATACTTGAAATCTTGGAAAATTGTATTTAAAAGAAAGTGCAACTATCTGTTTTGTTTAGAATTCTAGTATAGAGCACCAATCTAACCTTTAAAACAAATTGTCTGTGCCTGTAGATAGGATATTTTGTGACAAAGCAAATCAAAGGCATTAGTAGAAATCAGCTAGAATTCATACAATGAAGAGAAATGAATAATGCCATAAAAATAAATATACAGATGCTCAACAGTGAGTCTCAGGCAAGCAAATATGAACCACGAATTCCAAACCAAAGCACAAATAGCAAGAACCTACCACTTAATAAAGAAGTGAGCCTGTCTAGATCAGGTAAGTGCATGTGCTGAATGAGAGGAAGCTCAAGAGAATCAATCCCATGTCTGACCTGTAAGCATGAAAAAGAGGGAAAACATAATCATCGAAGATGCAAAATTCAAAACTTTCTAGAGAGAAAAAGTTGGAAAAGTCTAGATCACCTTGACCTTTGGTGTTAGAAACTTGGTCCGATTAAAAAAGTTGTTTGTTTTCATTCATGGTGATTTCTTAAATATCTTGTATGCGTAACTTTCTTCTACTTCATTTATTTTTTTCTCTTCGATCTTATGGGGAGAACCACGTGATTCAGGAAAAGAATTTGAAATTCCTGTCACGCTCATTTGCTTCTTTTCTCCCCTAGTAGAAAGCAAACAAAAATGTATTGCCAGCTAGATAATGATTTTTATGAACATGTGTGCTTTGCTTTGACATAAAACATTTACCAAAAAATAAGGCAGATTTTGGGAAACTTTTTGTTGAGGATAACACTTTCATGATTTTTTTTGAGTATTAAAATGATAATAGTGTGTAATTTTTTATTGGAATAGATCTGAAATTAAGAGTTGAGAAATGGAGAAATATTTCTGGCAACAAAACATCACTTCATGGGATGTTATTTTCCTCTTTTGGGTGAAAAATGGATAAATATTTCTGGCAACAAAACATCAGAAAAAGACTTATTCTCGGAACTTTTCAGAAGATATCTCCTTCATACCGAGCACACCATGTTAAAAATCCAGGATGCAAGAAATGAATCATAAATAGGCATGATTCATGAACATGATTTAGTGCTCTTCACTACATCCTTATTTAAGACTTTGTTGATTCAAATCCACAAAATACAATCTTTTAAGCTATGCGTCCAAATTCATGCCTAATATCCTTCACAGTGCCCCTAAACCAAATGCTTCCTGATTTCAAGACTAATTAGCATTTCACTCTTCCCTTTCTCCACCATATCCAGGGGAAAAGGTAGAGCGTTGGCTACAGGTTCTGCCAAACCCAGTAATTTGATTCAAACACAAAATTTGTCTTAAAAAACTCATTATATATGTGTACATATTATTCATTTAGAATCTAGAACGCATAAACTTCAAATCATGGTTCCTCCTCTATCATATCATTTTATCATCCTAGAAAAGCAAGTGATCAGCAGCTACAAAGTTAAACTTACTTAAGCATTTGATCAAACATTTAATGTGCTACTTCCTTTATACCAATGTAGCTGCAAAAAAAAAACGCCAAAATTCTCTCTATAATATATCACTCACGAGCACTGAACCACCACGAAACAACCACAGAAACCCTAGACCTTCGAGAAAATAACATACAAATCCAATTAAAACTCAAAATTGAAGAACCAGTAAATAACCGATTGAGTACCAGAGCATTGATGAGCTTTCCGTTCTTCCCGCGTTCTCTGGTTACAACAACTTTCGGCTCCTTCGTCGAACACGAAACGGTGACCGATGAAAGTGAAACGCACGCGCCGCCCCTGAATGAACGACGTACACAACTCCGGCGCTGCTGCGTGGCGGAAGACGACGACGTCGTCAACGGAGGAGGAGAGAAGGAGGAGAGAGAAGTCATTTTGTGGAACGTGTAACTGCCAGCTGTAAGCCTGTAACCGATTTTAAACCGTAACTTTTTTAATCATTAGTCATTAGTCAGTACCTCCACCCAGTTAAGTAATCTCTAATCAAAATCTTTAATTTAATTAAAGTATTAGTATTAATTAATTAATTTCAGCAGAACAGATGTCAAAGCTGGAAGGATAAGAAATTGTGCTACTGACACGTGTCCTAATAGTGGGGCCCGTTATCTGCTGTGACCTACCGACCATTATACGCAATGATGGTGTTCTACTTTACGGTAGTGATCAGGTGTTCTACGGAGATAGCAAGATCTTAATCCAAACCGTTCATTTGAATGAAGCGACAATCAGACGGTAAATCAACGGTTGTGATAAGGATGTAGCTTTGGTAGGAACAGGATCTTAGGTGTGTGTCCCATGATGCAACATATTTAAATAATTACTATAAATTGTATAGTAATTAAATTTGATTCCTTTTTGGGTCTATTACCAATAATGTGGGGGAATTAATTAATTAACAAAGGGTGTTTTCTTAATAAAGTGATTCTAGTATCATATTTTCCTCTTTTAGTGAGGCAAAAGTTATGTTTGGAATTGTTTAATCTTTGCTCATCATAATCACATCCAATTTGGTTAGTTTTTTTTCTTTTACTAAAAGTTTCGATATTTATGTTCAAACTTCACAAAAATTACATATTTAGCTCTCTAAGTTTGGAATGTAGCTATAAAAATTTTAAACTCGACATTAATAAATTATTTAAATTTTGAATTCATCACTATAATAACAGGGGAAGTTTGAGATGGGGCAGATGTAATATATTTTATTGTTATTAACCAACAATAGAATCACAAGCTTGTTATAGTTGAAGGAATATTTTTTCGATACGAATTTAAATTTAATTGAGTCTCAACGTAATAGCTAAACACTTGAATTATTTAGTCTTGTTGTAGTTGGTCTTTCCAGTGACATATTCAAATTTAATTAAGTCTCGATATGTTAAACACTTGAATTATTTAGCCTTGTTGTAATTGGTTTTAAGGAAAAATCCTTCCAATGACAGATTCAAATTTAATTAAGCCTCGATATGTTTAAAAAATTAAAATCGATCTTAAGAAAAGATCTTTTCGGTGCAATAAAATACGTAAAAAATTAAGCTCATCCATGGTGGATGAGCACACTTTTGAGCGTGCCGCCATGAATTCCTCCTTGGTGCAGATAATCAAATTCAAGGCCAACACACCCATGGTGTTATTTCACGATACCACATTGTGGTGATTAATATAGCGTTTGCGTCTGCTAAAATATTGGGAAATTGATTTATAAATGATCAGTGTGGTATTGCTAACTAATTTATTTCTTTTGACTTTTTATTTCGTACCCATTTATGGATTAGTTTGGATTCATATTGAAAAGTCATACTTCAAAGTAAAACTCTTCTTACTAAAGGCGACTTCATTTTTAGGAAAATCCGAAAGCTTTGGTTAGTTAAGGATGAAAGACTCTTCTCTACACAATGCAATATCAAATAATAGATCAGAGATAAAATTTTTTAAAAAATGAATACATACCAACTTTACAAAACCTCCCCATGCGCATCTATCTTTCTTGTTAGTTCAGCTATTGCGTGCCTTGTTATTTTCGATTCTAAGAATATTCAAATTTAATCGGCCCTAAATATGATTTTAAGAAATCAGCCCACCCATGGTGGATGGGCATTTTGAGTGTGCCACCATGAATTCTTCATAACCAATTTTTTGAAATGCTAACACACCCATTGTGGGTGTGCATATATCCAAATTCATGGCAAACACACCCTTGTTGGGTGTTGTTTCATAATACCACATTGTGGTGATTACTAGTGCGTTGCCTCTGTTAAAATATTGGGCAATTAATATATAATTGATCTATGTGGTAGTTGTTTAAGTAATAATTATTTTTAGTAAACACTCGGCATATAATTTTTTTTAAAAATAAAATCTTAAGTAAACACTCTGTATTGATTTAATTTAATTCCCTCTTTCCGCAATAAAGGTTTTTTTTTGTCACCAATTCCTTTGTCCACAAGGTATATTTTTGGCTCCTCATTTTAAGGCTCAATTAGTTCGTATTCACATTAGAAGGTCTGACTTAATTTAGATAATGTTCTTTACTGAAGGTGATTTCATTTTCAAAAATATTCAGAAATTCTAATTAATTAAAAATAAAGCAATATTTACTACTCTATATGAGTTTTGATCAATGGTCCATTTTCGCACTGTACTCGTGTTTATTCTCTACTTTGTTATGAGTTCTTTGTTTGTTGTTTCTATTTACTTCTTTTTTCTAAGGTAGGTTTCTATGGAATGATGAATACCTTAGTATTATAATAATTTTGATAGTCAAATTAAAATTATTGAATTACAGCAGAAAATACTAAACAACAAGTCGGTCTTGAGGAAAGATCATTCAATAAATTATGTACATAAAAAACATTGTGGTGACTAATACAGCGTTTGCATCTGCTAAAATATTGGGAAATTGAATTATAAATGATCGGTATGGTATTGCTTACTAATTTATTTTCCTCTTTTGTCCCATAATAATAAAAGTTTTTTTTTTATCATATTGGATGAAGCTCATTGCATTATATTATAACATTGTATTTCTTTCGGCTTTTTATTTTGTACCTGTTTTGAGGCTTGACTAGTTTGGATTCATATTGGAAAGTCATATTTCAAAGTAAAACGCTTCCTACTAAAGGTAGCTTTATTTTTAGGGAAATCCGAAAGCTCTAATTAATTAAGGATGAAGGAGTACTTGCTACTCCACATAAGTTTTGATTGATAGTCCATCCTCGTGATGTAAGCAATTTCAAATTATAACTTTTTTATTTCTTTTTCTTTGCGCAACTCATAATTGTGTCATTAATATTGAAAACTTTAAGCATTTTATTATCGTAAAATGATTTTTTGTTAGTTGTGATGATATTAGGTTTGAGTATTAGTTTAAAATCTTAGTACGATCAATTAGGATTGTCAATTATGATAGAATGGATATGATTATTTCGCTCTAAATTAAAGGTTTTAATTCGAACTTTCGATATGAAGAGTATCATACTAGGAAGAACTAAGAAGTATTTTCCCCTTATATGAATTACGTGACACCAATTCAAATTAATAGCAGATCTAATGTAGATATCAAATAATAGATCGAAGATAAAATTAAAAAATGAATATTATACGTACCAACTTTACAAAACCTCCCATGCCCATCTATCTTTCTTGTTAGCCTAACTATTCTCAAGTCCTTTTTCACTATGTTTCTCTTATATTCATTTGCTCCAGTGTCCATCTATTACGAGCTTGTTATCGTGAATTCAAATTTAATCAGTGTAGGATAAAAAAAATTTGCCCACCCATGGTGGATGGGCACTTTGAGTGTGCCACCATGAATCCTTCAATTCTTGACAATCAAATTTATGAAATGCTAACACACCCATTGTGGATGTGCATATATCCAAATTCATGGGTGTTGTTTCATTATACCACATTGTGGTGACTACTAGTGCGTTGCCGCTGTTAAAATATTAGGCAATTAATATATAACTTATCGGTGTGGTATTTTTTTGAGTAGTATTTATTTTTAGTAAACACTCGGTAATAAAGGTTTTATACGTCGGATGAAGTTTTGGGCCAATTCCCTTCATTCACATGGTATTTTTCGACGGTTTGACTAATTCGGATTCACATTAGAAGGTTTGACTTAATTTAATAATAAAGGCGATTTCATTTTCAAAAATATTCGAAAACTCTAATTAATTATAAATAAAGCAGTACTTACTACTACTTTATATGAGTTTTGATCGATGGCTCATTTCCGCAATGTACTCGTGCTTATTCTCTACTTTGTTATGAGTTCTTTTTTTGTTGTTTCTCTTTACTTCTTCTTTCTTTTTTCTAATAATGTAGGTTTCTATGGAAAGATGAATACCCAAGTATTATATAATTTTGATAGTCAAATTAAAAGGCAACATTAAAATTATTGAATTACAATAGAAAATACCAAAAGAATAAGTAGTTAAGTATAGCGATAAGAATAGGGATGAAAGTTTTAGATTTTAGAAAAAGGACGAGAGGAACAAATAATTTCTTCACAATAAGCATCACTCTTCTGTCTAACTCGTAGTCCCAATTAACCAATTGATAATTGAGCTTGGTTTCCAAATAAAACTTTTCAATATTTTGCTCGACCGAATAATCCCAACTAAATTAGCCTTATTCGTTAATTCTAACACATAGATCCGTATAAAGTCGTCTTTGGTTCACATTCATGAAATTTGAGTTATGAAATTATGTGAAGTTGGTTGAAGAAAAGAATTGATGAACTTACCATAATAAAAGTAAGATAATAATATTATACCTCTTTTAAATTATTCAAATTTATTTTCCTCAGTTCCCATAATAATAAAAGTTTTTTTTTCATATTGGATGAAGCTCATTACACCGTATTTCTTTCGGCTTTTTATTTTGTACCTATTTATGAGGCTTGACTAGTTTGGATTCATATTGAAAAGTCATACTTCAAAGTAAAACCCTTCTTACTAAATGCGACTTCATTTCTAGGAAAATCCGAAAGCTCTACTTAATTAAAAATGAAAAAATTTTTACTACTCTACACAAGTTTTAATTAATATATAGTCCATCCTCGTGACGTAAGCAATATGAAGTTGTAACCTTTTTATTTCTTTTTCTTTGCGGAAACTCATAATTGTGTTATTTAGCATTTTATCGTAAAAAAATTAATTAGCCCACCCATGGCGGATGGGCACTTTGGATGTGCCAACCAAGAATTCTTAATTTTTTGAAATGCAATATTGAGCAAATGATATTTTACCTAACCGGTGTGGTATTAATTTGAACAGCATTTATTTTAAGTAAACACTTTAATTTAGTTCCCTCTTTCTTTCTTTTTTATTTAGTTCCCTCTTTATATGATAATAAAAATGGTTTTTCTTTTAACTTTTTTTTGTCTTGTATTTGTTTCAAAGCTCAACTAGATAGTTCGGATCGTATCAAAACCTGAAAGCTCTAGTTAATTAAGGACGAAAGAGCTTTTACTACTCTATACAAATTTTGATTGATAGTCCATCCTCGACTAGTGATGTAAGGAATATGAAGTTATAACCTTTTTATTTTATTTTTCTTTGCGTGATCACTCATATTTGTGTCATGAATATTAAAAACTTTAAGCATTTTATTACCGTATAATGATTTTTCATTAATTCCGATAATATTATGTTTGAGTGTTAGTTTAAAAACCTTAATACGATCAATTAAGATTGTCAATTGTGATAGAGTGGATATGATTATTTCACTCTAAATTAAAGGTTTTTGATTCAGACTTTTGATATGAATAATATCATACTATAAAGAAGAAGTATTTTCTCCTTATATAAACTTTATGCAAATGAATACATACCTACTTTACAAAACCTCCTATGCCCATCTATCTTTCATGTTAGCTCAACTATTCCCAAGTCATTTTTAACTATGTTTCTCTTATATTCATTTGCTCCAGTGTCCATTTATTACAAGCTTGTTATCGTGAATTCAAATTTAATCAGTCTAGGATAAAAAAAAAATTAGCCACCCATGGTGGATGGGCACTTTGAGTGTGCCACCATGAATCCTTCAATTCTTGACAATCAAATTTTTGAAATGCAAACACACCCATTGTGGATGTGCATATATCCAAATTCATGGCAAACACACCCTTGTTGGGTGTTGTTTCATGATACCACTGATTTAATTTAATTCCCTCTTTCTGCAATAAAATGTTTTTTTCGTTGTATTGCGCCAATTCCTTCATCTACATGGTATTTTTCGGCTTCTCATTTTAAGAATCAATTAATTTGGATTCGCCACTATTGCTACTCTAAGCTTTTATCAGATGTATGCACAAGTTGTGTGAGAGAGAGAAAATAGGGGATTGCTGTTATTTGTAATTTAGTATTGTGGGTCGGGTTTGAGTTAGGATTAAAATAGATAATTGGGTAATTTCAATTGAAATCGGGTTGATTTAAGTTAATTTGGGGCTTTCCATCCAGTTGAGGGGCACAAATGATGAAATTAATAATGACAGGGGAAAGAATAACTTTGTTTTAACAGGAAGGACATAGTCAACCAATAAAACAAAGTTGATGGGTATCTTTGACCCTATTCCCTATTGATTGAATTCAGTTCCCTCTTTCTATGATAATAAAAGGTTTTTCTTTCGTTTTTTTTTTCTTTTATTCGTTTAGAAGCTTGACAATATAGTTCGGATTCATATAAAAAAGTTTTATTTACACCTTGTTTGGATGGTTGTTACCCGTTGTAGTACAAACCTATCCAAACACTGTATTTATTAAGACAATACAATACGATACATTATGAAACAACACGTAACAACCATCCAAACGAGAAGTCCGACCAGTTACCACTCCACACGAGATGTTGATGGATGGTTCATTTCCGTGGTATACTAGTGTTTATTCTCCAAATCCTGAATTACTGAACCAACTTCGCTTCTTGGAGTTGGTGATAGACCACACTATCATTACTGGTTTCATCTGCCAAAAACTTGAGCAAGGGGCTCAACCCCGAGCCTACGTGCGATAAAAGAGATGAAGTAGGGTCCCACACATCTCAAATGCACTCTTACCACTAGACCAAAGCCCGAGAGCCCCGGCTCAAACAGAAGAATTCATGAAACAAAACCAAGTTTCAGAAAAAATGGCTACCCAAGTAGAAGATAGTCCGTGAAAGTTGCAGATCTGTGCATTGGATCAAAAGTATTTTGGGGCAGCCATTACAAATAACACAAAAAAAACAGATCAAAAGAATTGATTTGCATCCAGAAAATCTGAATATTTTGGAAGCACCATTTTGCTTTCTGAAGTACATAACATGTACCACAGTGGATGATTATGATTTATTCCATCCAAGAAGTTTCATGTCTAAAGTCCAAACTTCTAAATAAATGTTTAATAGAATCCCTAGGAGACTAACACATCCAGTCAAAATTCAGTTCCACTCCTCATTTGGAGGGATTTGATTAAATTCTACATTCCAAGCTTGAAACGAATAAATTAAGCACATTCACCATTCAAGCAGAGGAACTCGGCGCCAGACTTTCAGCTTACTTGTTGCTGGTGAGTACCATACACTGGATAAGCCCCATAGGCAGCAGCATACATCCCTGGGTCGTGTGGTGGTGGGAATGCATACCCATAACCATCATAGAAATGTCCTCCATAGTATGGCCCAGTCCACTGGTTCCCAAAATCAGATCGTGACTGCAATATTCCACAGGAAGAGATTGAGTAATACAAGCATAGATAGTCGATGGAGAGAGACATGTTGAAGAATATGGCATATAACAGCTTATCGATACCGTCTCAACCACCGATAGTTATTTCACTACCATGGCTTCTCGATATAAATTGCTTATATTTATGAGTGTCATTTCACTCTGTGTCAATTGATGAAGCTCTATTTCTTTTGGTATTAATAGATACCCCCACTTCTACCAACAAGCATAACTTAAGAGTTTCTATAATCAAGCAAAGGTTGAACACAAGAAAACCTATTGAGACATGTCAAATTGTCGATCAGGTTGCCCCTCCCAGCAAACTTGATTAGATATCATGGCACAACACAAGCTCCTCCTTACAATTCTTTCAGAAACAGATGCTAGCCAGTGGTCATAACTGTTCTAAGCATTAGTCCCACCTGCTTGGGAGATGCATTTTTTCTCCAAAAGCATAAGTCTTCAAAGAAGCAACAGAAAGGAGACAGGAAATTGATGCAATGCAAGCATAAAAGGAGAACACGTAAAGAACCAGGTGTCTAACTGCTTAATTGGAGCAACTTAAAATTTGTCACAGAGAACATATCAATAGGCTATTACATCTCAAAAAGGGGGGCAGAGGAGCAGATATTTTGATCACCTTACAGCATAAAATCAGAAGTATGTTATTGTAACACACTAACGCTTCCTGATATGCAGCTTGAAAATAGATATTCCCACTAGGAGTTTCCATAAGTCAAGCAAATGTTGGAGAATAGAATAACTATGAGACACGACAGATGCTATCCACTAGATTTATGACTTGTCCTAAGAATTCACTGGCCTGTTCAGAAATTCTTTTTTGTTTTCAAAGACACAAACTTCAAAGAAGCGACAGCAGAGAGACAAAGGCATGATGGGAGAAAGAAAGAGAAAACACCTGTTTATTTGCTGGGTTTCGTCCCCAAGAAAGGCGCACTGTTTGCTTGCCAATAGCAGTTCCGTTCAACTTCTGTAAGGCTTCCTCTGCATCATTCCTGCCAGACAAATTATATAGATTTGTTACTGAACATTTACCATCTAATAAGACACCTAATGACTTGAAAAATCACAATTGTCAAGCTACCTGTTTGCGAATTGCACAAACCCACACCCTTTCCCAACTGGAATTTTTACAGAAACTATTTCACCATACTGTGCAAAAGGCTGTCTAAGATCTTCATCACTGACATTGGGGTCAAGACCTCCAACAAAAATCTATGATGATATTGGTTAGCCAAGGGGACTCAAAAATTAGAAAAAGAGAAAAGAATAGAGTAGTTAACAAACTGTGGTATTTGTAGAATCTGCATCAGGTTGTGATCCTTGAGCTGGTCCACCATTGGAGTATCCACCTACCAAATGCAGTTCAGAAGCAAGTATTTAAAAATATAAAACAGTCAACTCGACTACCACAACATCCACAGTAATGCTTTGAAATTAATGGACCATTATTTGATGTTTCCACTATAAATACTGTTGAACCGCAAAAGAAAAACAACTAACTACCTGCAACTTATGGGGAACTGCAAATGAAGTGAAATTGGAAACAAAACCTAATGGTTAAAAAGGAAAGGAACACATTAATTTACTTTACGATTTCAGACAATTTAATGATCTATCAAGTTACCACAAATCTCATTCATGCTCACACTTTTAGGTACTTTATCAAAACCTGATACATACTTGTTGCAACTAAAAAAATCATGTTTGACGTGAAAATATCAGCTAAAATAAACAGTTACAAGCAAAGATGACAGTTACAAACACAACCTCAAGAAGGCAGCTACATAACAACCAGGTAATTGAATATATCCATTTCTCACTAGTTAGAGGAAAGGGGTTCATTCTCTTTTCCCTCCTCTTCTTCCAGAATTAAATATTGTTAGCTAAACCATGTAGAATGTAAGAAAACATGCGTGCGTCAATGTTGACTTGAAGAATGAAATTGTTGCTTTTAGTCCAAGTCGTCATTTCAAAGAATATACAAATATCAAAAGCAAGGCATGAAGATATTAAAGTAAGGCCATAAAAGTAAGGCAAGTAGTCAGAGAAACATGCGTACACAATATGAAAATTGAAAATCCTAACTAGGAAAAACAAAATTCTAACACCCTGTAACAAGAGGAAACAGGAGTAATAGGAGTACCATGATACTGCATGTTAATAGCAAGTCCACAAGTGATAAATTTTCCTCTACAAGAATGCTAATACTACAGGGTGGGGGTGTTTGCACATGTGTCTCAATAGCAGAAATGACAGTAGCACCAAAATGTGACACTCTTTTGAAGTTACTAAATTAGAAAAAGAACAAAAAACTATTCTTTTTACTACATATGCTCAGAAATGATTTTGCAATTAGATCCATTTCTTCCAGTCTCTGTCACTTTTCACCAACTTAACAGCATTCATGAAAGGAAAATCTGTAAGAGTAAAGTTCCTTATCCTCATTTTTTAATGGAAAAGACTAAGGTGTAACTACTAACAAGGCAACTCATTTTTCTTTCCTTCCAAAAGGGTCTGATTGTTTTCTTGTGCAGAAATAAAAAAACTTGAGATATCAACAATTAATGCCAGCAAAAATATCTAAATTACAACGCTCATTACCTTGAGAAGAATATTGCTGTGGGTATCCTGATGATTTCCGTGGCGTGGCGGCACCAATTCGCATAGGCCTGCTTGAACAATACACACCATTCATTTCATTCATAGCTGAAGACCTCTCATTATCATCTCCAAACCTTACAAAACCATATCCTTTAGAACGACCAGTGTTGGCATCGATGACAACCTTAGCAGCTTTAACAGAGGGGTATTTTTGGGAGAAAGTTTCATGCAGTAAGGTATCAGTAACATCTGCAGCTAAATCTCCTACAAAGATGGACAGATCGGAACCATTGTTTGCTCGCTTGTCACCCATACTGAATGTAGCCCAATTCAGACGGAAAGGTTGTTCCGCATTAGGCATTGTCATGCAAGAATATGTCTGCAGAACTTTCTCGGCAGATGCATGTGTGAAGAATTCCACAAAACCATACCCTTCAGAGAAACCAGTCTGTTTATTGCGAATTACCTTGATGGAGGCAACCTGCACAAACAAGAACCATATAAGCTGACAAGAAAATCATGAGGTCAAAGACTTCACTTCACTTTTTCCCCATATGGAGAAATCAATTTTGGGTGGGCAATGGGTTCATATTTAACCTCCAAGCACATTCAAGAATTTCAAATGGCTTGAATCATCATGCAAGAGTTTCTCATTCTGCTTCCAATGTAAATAAATGTTGAATAGTTACCAGGAGTCTATATGATGTCACTAATTACTTAGTATTTTCTTGTCATTCAATTAGAATACTAGAGAGCCTCAATGTTCACCAACTTGGGTCTGTCATGACATATCATGCTCATTTACATGGGCAAAACAATTCATGTGTACTGTGCTGTTAGTACAGAGTAATGTTGTGTGCCAAAAGAATGCCAAGGGGAGGTGCTTTCTCAGAAGGCTCTCGATAACATAACAGTTACATAATATTAGCAATTTTAATGGTTGTCATCCAAACTCTGCTGAACATCAGAAAGGCAATAATGAAGAGAAAACAGATGTTCTAAGAAAAACTTCTTCTTTTATTTATCTCCTCATTATACTTGCCTACTGCACAGAGATCAACATCTAAAATTGGAAATTTTATATTAAGATTATTATACTCCAGCAAGACCCAAACAATCCCACAGACTATCAAAGAAGTTACTATATATCAGAGACGTTACAATTAGATTACATGATGAATCCATGTTAACCAAAACGTCAAGATTATACCTTTATAGTAACTCTCAAAGCATGTTTACCACATTCAAGGTGGAAAATCTAAGGCTGACATGAGCTTTACACATCTTAAATTTTGGCTTCGGTAGCAAAAGTTTCAATCTTTGAACATGTTTTTTGATAAAAATTCCAAAGCTACACATAGAGAAGCTGCCAATTTGAGCTCTTCATTAATTAGCAATAACATGCTAAAATCAGAATTACTAGTTGAACTAGTAAAATTATTGCCTTGCCCTATTTCACAATGGAAATCATAACTTACCATTTAGAAACTATTTTTCTCTAAAAAAAAGGCAATGAAGACTATATAAAGGTTTGAACAATCTTCAATCTATTCCCCAATTAAAGCATTGCCTAATCATACAAACTATCTACTCCAAATTATCAACATTCCATTTTAGGCCTGTCACTAAAAGTACAAAAAGATATTTATGGAAAAATATAAAAACTTTACTTGTGACGGCAGCTAATTAGTAGCTACCTACCATCATTCTACCCCATCCATAAAAGCAAATAAATCCAGATTTTATTGTAATTAATCACATGAAAACATAAATCACGTGTTTAAAAAAACAGAGCACCAAATATATATATATATATATATATATATATATATGCATGAAATTAATTTAGTCGAGATGAGCGTAAACTGGTTCAGACTTATACCTCATTAGTGGTAGCAAAACAGCTACGTAGATAATCCTCATCCATCCAATTATGAAGGTCACCCACCCAGATCGTTCGATTCTCATTATTATTAGATCCTCCACCTCCACCTTGTTGATGCGGTGACGGTGAGTGCGGCGGGTGGTGGATAAGGTGGTGATGGTGTTGTGGATGAAACGGCATGTAATGAGGTGGATAATGTGGGGCCGGCATCATTGGATGCTGCATTACCATCGCCGCCGCCGGGTACTGCATAGCCACCCACGGCTGTTGCTGCTGCTGCGCCCCTGCCGGCGCCGCCGCCACGGGTACAACCGCCGCAGCACTCACTCCTTGTTGCGCCGTCGGAGACGTCGCTCCCTGTGACGACGGCTGCGGCGGCGGCTGCTTATTGTCTTGAGATTCAGTACCATTGTTCCTCTGCATCTTTACCTCAAACCCTAGAGTTAACTCACACAAAAAAATAACTTTAATTTATACTTACTATAGATAAATATAAATAATAATAATTAAAAAAAAGGAAAAAATATATAGAGATAGATATGGTTGTAAGTATAGGTGAATCTGATTGCAAAAAGAAGATTTACGAGGAGGATGACGGATTCAGTGAAGCCCTGTATCAAATATCAGCCGTTGGATTAAACGGTGGTCTATTAATATCAACCGTTGATTTTGAAGAATGTTTTTGGATATATACGGATTAATTATTTTTACCTACTCTAATTCGTATAAATTTGGTCGGCTACAGTTTTTAGACTAACTATTTTATTTGTCTTTTTGCACCTTTTAGTTTTATTTTTTTTACAGTTACAGACATACAGCTACTATATTGATTTTAGTGAAAGATAGATTTTTTACCGTACTCTTTATTTTGATGGGTTTTTACACTGATAGACGTATGACAGAAAAGTATTGTGTGCTATTAATTGTACTACCAACAACAGAATTGTCTCAACCCACCCCAAAAAAAAAACAGAGCAGAATTGTTGGATTTGGTAAAAATAAAATTTGATTTCATATTGGAATTTGATAAAATTTGGATTTATATCGAAAAATTTTATAAATGGTCTTTTACAAGGATTACTCTGTAGTCTGTACTTAGAAAAAATCAAATTTGAAACTTCGGATAAAGGACCGTACCTAGGTAATTCTTTAACAATTTATCCTTCTGATTTTACACCATTATTTACAATTTGTCTCATGTATGTTCAATTTTTATTTGAAACCAATTTTTAAAAATGAATGAGATTTTTAAATTGTATTGTCTTAAACTAAAGGTACTAAAATGTACCAAAATATTTATTTCATATTATAATCTTAAAAAAATTATGTGAAAAAAAATAAAATTAAAAATAATACATATAAACAAAAGAAAGATATTTTTTTAGTAAAAGAATTGAAAAAGAAAGTACGATTAAAAAAATTGAAACATACCCATTATACAGTCTAGTAATGATTTTTCTGTGAATAAATTAATTTGATTTGTTTGAATATAGTTAAAGACATATATGACTTAAGAGTATATTTGTAATTTGAAGCTTTTTTTAATTATTCAAGAGTACTAGGTTTAATATTTTTAATTATTCAAGAGTACTAGGTTTAATATTTTTAATTATTCAAACACAAATTTAAACTAATTGCATAGGGAATCTATAATAAAATTATTAAAAATAATTTATAATCGTAATATTCAATTCATTTAGGCGTTTATTGTAAAGTTATCGAGCTAGTGAAGGAGCCAACAAAAATGAGCACGATGTAATAAATTGATCATTGAATTTCAGGCCATGTCTTGTGCAACCATTAATTATTATCATTTTTCAATATTATTTAGATAGATACACAGTTCAAATTTACTATTTTTGTGTCTGTTCGCAATAAATTTTGAATATAAAAATAAAGTAATTACAAAATAAATATAAAATAATATTTTACTAATAAATAAAGTATATCCTTCTCCACTTTAATAGTAGTAATAACACTTCAAAAGAACTAGTTTTCAGGTTTTTGTTTCCAAGTCATTTAAGATTATGTAAATAGAAAAATAGTTAAAAAGAATCAAGGTTAACAAGTATTTTTTCCTTCAAAAAAAAAACATATCTTGTGTAAACAATGCTTAACAAGATTACTAACAAAAATATTGTAGTATGATTTTTTTTTCCTTTTAAGAGTGTGGTATGGCAATTTCCAATTTAGAGTTCTAAAGTTAGCATATCCAAAAATATAGATATAAAATTTAATTAGACGTTGTCTTTCCAAACTAAGATTTCAAATTAATTTGCAAAATTGTAATTAATTTTCTAAATAATCCCATTTGCTTTATATATTCATTGAAGTTTAGATAATTAAAACGAAAACTTAAATACATACGGAATAAATTACACTTCACAACCCAATAAAGTACAATACAAACTTTATATTACACAGTTTACATAATGATAGATTAAAATCACAATAGAGATATATATGTGACCTGTTTTATATATCAACATGTAAAACTAGGTCACAAAAAGGGAAATTATATTACTAGTACTATATGATCAAGGAGTGTGTAGTGAAACGGAAAAACATATCTTAGTACAAAGTGTTTCTCCCTTTAGGACCTAATTATAAAATTCAAGACTAGTAAATTTCGAATAAATATATACTACTACTATATCCAACTTCCTAATCCAATAAATTTAAAGTACATAATAATAGTCATAATCAATCAATTCATGGTCCAGTGATTATATATTATTTCACGAGGGATAGATTAAGAATTTGAACTTTAGGGGTTCATATTTTTTATGATAACAACCTTAAGTGCTAATGACAGAATTTGGAACTTAATATTTATGCATAATTGTGAATATCATGATACGTATATAAGGTTTGGATCAAAGCTGCTACGTCCGACCCTACATTCCATCATGGGGGTCCACCTCCATGACCAACACCAGGGCTATGGCCAGGACCTCCTTCTTCTGAAATATTAATATTGCCATGCATATTGTTATGATCATCATGACCAATATTGTTGAAGTAGTTATTCTTCACTACTTTTCTATGGCTATTTTCTCCATGATGGCTAAATATTGTGTTGTTGTTCTTTTCTTTTTTCAAGAGTACCCTTCCCTCACTCAACAAAATCCCATAAGAGAAGAAGATTAATGCTAGGAAAAAAGCACAAGTGTATATAATTTTTGGTTGAGCCATTTCTAATTAAGGAAGACTAAAGAGTAGTGATAATTCTCTCTTTGTACTTGGGTTGGTGGTAGGTATGAATATTCTTGAAGGTGATACTTGAGGTATATATATAGAGGCAAGATGCTATAGTTTAAGAGCCAAAAGAGCTTTTGGAAAGTATTAAAAAGACAACTTATGAATAGAAGGGGCAAATTAATGGGTTGAGTCCACATTTAATTTTGAAATTGCACAAATTACCCTTAAAAAATGGGGAATTTTAATAGCTTAGTTGGTTGGTTATGTTGGTGAGAGTTCGATTCCTCACATTGTAATCCACTTCTCCACCAAAAAAAAAAAAACCTTAAAAATGTGTTGGTTTAATTCTCTTGATCAAAATGAGTCAAATTAATAATTTGATTTGTTACGAACATAACATGTCATATTTAACTCAATTACTCGCTTTTCTTTGCAAATTGAGGGTACACATAAAGATTTATTACTTATAATCTAAAAAGATGCCCTCAAAAATGAAATTTCTTCTCTGATTAAAGGCGAAAGGATATCGACCAACTAGTGTAGCTCCACCATTGGTTATCCCATCTACTAATTTTACATGTGCAAGCTAAGCTACCTTATTTGATATTATTTGATCCTATGCATACACACCGTCCATCTTGAGTTGAGCAAATAATACCCCCCACCCCACCCCTTCTCAAATAAACACACAATGTTGTGCATATATGTTGATTATTTTAAACAAGTTTTTTATAATTAGTAACTATGTTCAATAATTGAGATCATATTGCTTGTTTTAAAGAAACTTTCAATAGTGCCAAAGTTGTGGGAGTGAACAATATTTAGGCATTTGGCACTATCGATTAATTAATTAAATAGTCGTCTTTCCAATCGTTCAAATTAAAAAAATAGTTAACAAAAGTATAATATATGCATTCGAATATAAGTGGTAAATATTATTGACTATTTGTATAAAGATTCGAATTTTGGTGTGTTTTGAGCAAGTTTTAGACGGTACGTTAACGTTAGAGTGGAGTTTACTTATACAAGAAACCACCCACTAACTTTTATTGATATAGACATTTCTGGTAAAACTCCAATATATGAAATTTTGCCTGCATAAATAGTACGTCCACCATACTTTGTACTATAAATTTCCATGTGCATGCTCATATAGTCAACTTTTGGTTCATGCACCCCATGAGTCAAAGAATCCTTTAAAATGTGTAATTTCTTTTTATAATGTAATAATTTTCCCTTTCACAAGATATTATAGTAACTCATTAGGTAGAAATCCTAAAAAAAAAAAATCGTAAGAGTGGTTGAGTTGGTGTTGCAGGTGATATCTCATAAGGGAGTTGGTTAGCGATCGATTTCCATCTTGTTAACGTCTTCTTAGTCGTGTTCGTCGCATCGTACTACCTAGTTTACTTGTTTTTCTTTTGTGCAGTTTGTGAGCTATGCACCGGAAGAATTTAATCATAATTGGCACTCAAATGATAGTGACGGAGGATTTAGGTCATAATCATTTCTTTTTTCTCAGTCGATGGGCGAATTATTGAGTCTTAGTTCAACTTTTTTTTAACTTCACTTAACCAGTCAATGATTGTTGTTGAGCTCATTTATCATCTCTTAGAAATGAAATCTGTCTAGCTCTCCTACCAGGTTCCTATACATTCACTTTAAACTTCTCGAAAACATATATTGCCAGCTTCAGCCAATTTAATTCATTCTATTTCCACTTTCATTACATAATATTTAAACTCAGAAAAATTATATATATCTAATCTAGATTATTATGTAACAAAAAACTAATTATTATTGACTTTAAAAAATAGATTTTGATTCCACTATTAAAGCACTATAAACAAATTTAAGTGGGAGCAACAAGTTGTACTTGCCTATAGTGGAATAAATTCATAGTGGGTACTAGGAGATCACAAAGAGGTCATATATTTTCCCAAAGATTCCCTATTAATTTGAATATTTATAATTTTAATATTAATTTATTTCCACTTAAAGGAAGATTCTTCAAGAAAGAAATGGATCTTGCCTAGTTGGCTCCCAAAGTTGGGGAAGTTGATCCAACACTCTAACAACAAAATCCAATTACAACTGTTGAATCCCATAAACAATGGACACTTTTTCTCTATTTTTCTTTTAGGTATATTAAATTAAATTCATTCATATCTTTTTTCTGTTTCCATCATGAATTTTGTTGTTGATAAAGATATGCACTTTCCTAGGTAGCATAATTAATACTCATAGCCCGTCAAAATAAATAGTCTGATGCACAAAATATCTCGTGTATCAAGACATGCTTTCATGTCTAGAGGTCACATAGAGATAGCTTTGTTATTGTAGGTGTTTCTTCATTATTATGACTCAAATCCAAAATCTTTAATTAATGATGAAGGAATCTTATTACGTAGTCAAATGTTTCTAAGATTACATAACCCCAAGTGGCCTTGTTTTTTTTCTTTCTATTTATTTTTAAACTTGGAAGGGGGTGGATTTTGTTGAATTGAAGGTTGGGAAATTAGGTTAAGTTGAATTTTTAGGCAAATAGTCCAATGTAGAAGCACTTTGGATGGTTGCTTTAGTACTACTAGTGTCCTCATTACCTTTTAGATTTATTTAATTTTTAATTAAAAAAAAATTCATTCGATGCTCTTTTCTCCTCTTTCGAGCTATCAATTAGAGGCGAGGTGAGGCGAGACGAATGCATAAGTTCAACTTTATGAGTAGACTTGAAATACTAATTTATTACGTTCAAAATTTATCATTTATATTTATTTTGTTATTTATAACATTAAATAAGTCTCCATAAAAGCACTTGGTTAATTGGTCTGAATTCGTCCTTTTCTAATTCATATTCAATTTTCCTGGCATGACCCTATAAATTTGTTTTCAGTCGGAGCAGCAAGTAGCACAATCTAATTCTACTTGACTAAATTCGTGCTCCTCGAAAGGAAAAAGTTTGCTTTTTTGGTGAGAAAGGAAAAAACCAAAAAAGAAAAGAAAAAACGACTCCGATAACCCGGGTCAAACAAATATGGACCGGTTCAAATGCTTAGCCAATCAATAATCATTTGAAATAGTGGACCCAATCCATAGGCCCAATGACTGAAAAGACCAATGGGTTTTATGTGTACAAACTTTAATTGGACTAGGCCCAAAATTTCCTTTTCTGACAGGCCCAAAATTTCTGTTTTGCAGAATGTTACCAGAAAAGATATTAACTCGAACTTATTAATCAACTTCAAGTATTTTTATAAAGGAAAAATCACTCACATATATATTTAAGAGATAATATTACGGGTTTTAAATCTACTTTTTAAATATTACTACTTATAACATTTTAATTACGAGCTATAACATATCTTTTTTTATTTATTAAATAATTAGTCTTTTTATAACTATATTTTATAATGTAATTAATAGGTGATATAAATAAAATTAAAATAGAGAATCAATCATAATTATCTAGTACACATTTGTAGGGATTTTTTACTTTTCAAATACACTTTTTTTTACTGTCACACATCAATTATCCACCCCCAACCACGTTTCTATCTATTTCACACGCTACCACAGTACCCCCTTCCCCACCCCCAAATTCAAACGGTAGGAATTCCTCTCCCACCATATTCATTATCTTCTTCACTGTTCAACCGTAAATCTCTCTCTCTCACCACATTCTTCTCTGTTCATTCAAAAGAGAATCAAATATTCTTCAAAGTACTAAGAAACTAGATAAACACGTCGAAGAACACTCTAAGAAAGAGACCTAGTAAAAGCGAGTTCTAATGTTGAAATCGAAGCTTCAACTTTTAACATATTGATTCAAACGCCGCCGACTAACAAGAATGCAAATCCAACAAGAAAGAGTGTTACCCCTCAAAAAAAGAATCAAATTCCAAAAAAGGAGAAGAAAAAAGAAGTAAAGAAAATTGGAAGTCCTCTAAATCAAAAGGGACAAAAGAGAAAAGGAAAAATGGTGGAACCCCCTTCGAATTCGATGGAAGTATGGAAGAAGCAAGAACGATGATGGTGCAATTAGTGTTTTTATTACATGTTTGACATAGTTGATTGCAGCTTAGACTCTTAATTATTACATATTTTTTAATTTTTGGCTAATGTATATTTGTTTTTACTACAGTTCTTGACAACAATACAATATGCACTGTTTTACATTGTCAAATTTATTTTTTCTAGATTTATTCCAATTGGATATCAACTTCATACAATTTTATTTTTAATCTGTCTAAAGTTTTCAAGTTGGATACCAACTGTATATAATTTGGGAATCAGCATTCGCCAGATTTTTATTGGATTTTAGTTTTGAAAAACACCTCATAAACATAGTATACAAGAATTGTATACATCGTTACACTTACGTTTTTCGAATGGATAACACATTAACTAGTCTTTGGTTGGTTAATTTTGTTAAAATATCAATTACATCTTCTTTCTTCTAATTTTACAGGGGATACCAGTTGTATATCAAATGCCTATCAATTGGATATCATGGTAAATAGTTTTAGTTTGGATAATTTGATTTGAAATCTCAATTACATCTTGTTGTTTCTATTATTGCAATGGGATATCAATTGGAAACCAAATTGACACCAATTTTCAATTACATGAATTAGTTTTAGGTTGACTTACATTGTATCTAATTGATCTCCAAATTGAAAATTAAAAATGACACTAAATTGATGTTCAATTTGTATACAATTGGTATCCAACTTGAAAATTTAAGATAAAAACTAAAAAATAAAAAATATATGAAGTTGGTATCCACTTTGTATAAATCTGGGAATAATGAATTTACAATGAAAAACAGTGACCATTATATATTGTTCTAAAAAAAGTAGCAAAAACATTTATACCTCAATTACATCTTGTTTTAATCTTTTTCAAGTGGGACACCAGTTGAAACCAAATGAATACCAATTGAAAATTACATTAGTTTTAGTGAGACTTCGATTGCATACCAAATGTATATTGTTTCATATTTATATTTGACATGATTTTTTCAATCGATTACAATTGCATAACAGCATTACTTGATCAATTTTTCACTATATATTTGAAAAACAACGAATAAACAAAAATAAGTACTACACATAATGAAAGTTATGAAATTATAATTTATTAGCTTAAAAGACAAAATAAATCAAAACATGAGTTTGTCACAATTATAAATTATGACTTTTTTGATACATGGTAATTTGAACACGTCTTTCTGTTGTGGCCCTCTCGACGAAGTTAACGCATTTACTAGACCACTATATAGGCTGGAAGATTCATAAATAATTTCCTTCATCTAAAAATCATCATATTTGCCTGTTCCATATAAAACTGTTGTGTCGGTATTAGAGGATACAAAGTAAAAATACATATGTTATGTCAGTATACAAATTTCATACAATTTTTATGTACAATTTTTCATACATACATGCCAAAAGTCATCACTTATTCATATCAGAATCATGCCGCTATAATACCAAAATAAGATCATTTCTAACTATTAATTGTCATTTACTAAATAAACAGTATACCAAATTCATTTCATTATTATGCCTAAATCCATTCTAAATAGAATGCCAAAAAAAAAAGTTCAATCATATCAGAATCCCGACAACAATTTTTATGCACACATTTCATATCTATTTCATGCCAAAAGTCATCAATTATTCATTCCAGAATCATGCAAATATAATACAAAAAAAAATCATTTTTAAATATTAATTGTCATTTACAAAATTAATTTCATTATCATGCCCAAAATTCATTCCAAATAAAATGCAAAAAAAAAAGTTCGATCATATCAGAATTGTACCCAAAAATATTATCAATTGTCATACATGTATGGTATAACTAGTATAGCAATTCCAAACAATTTTTATGTATTTTTTAAAATCAGTAACGTACCAAAAAATGAAAAATGATTCAAACAAGAATGAACAAATTCAATGTTCATACCAAAATCTAACAATCTACATAAAAAAAAAAACGCGATAACTAAAATTATTATACACAATTTCTTTTTTATTTTTTTCAGTACCACTGTTCCATATTTTATTTTACGTTTTATTGGTAATCGATCAAGAAACTTTCATTCACAATTTCATAGCATTTAAACTAAATAGAAAACATTTACATATTATTTATAGAACAACTTTCACATCTAGCAAACATAAAAATCATATTTGTATCTTATAGCTATAGTTTGCATAATTGCACTCCATAACAAATTTATGTTTGCTATGGAGCTATTAATCTGTATATTTCAGGATTCATTCAAAGCTATATAATTTTATTTTCTAAATAAATTTAATAAAAGGCTGTAAATTATGTTACAAAAAAGGAAGACAATCGCTAAACTCACGCAAAAAGATCTCTTTTCTTCTATGACTTCTTCATCAGTAGTGACTCCATTGTAACTGGGTACACGTTTGCCTAGAAATTTAACACCCTGAAAAGTAATACATATACAGTTTTACTCAAATATACATATATACATAATTATGACTTACTGTGTATAAATATGACACAAATACAGTTAGCGAATTGTATAAAATAAGATTTAATTCAATCTATCCTATACAAATTTTATAAATAACATTATATATTATACAACATATTTCAATTGTATAATCGTTTATATTGTATATATAGTGAGATTATTGTACTTCTATTAATGGAGAAAGTTTGTGTATTAAGCCTAATGGCTAAAAAAATACAGATCTGTATAAATAAACATATAAAAAAGTACATATAGTCATTCTGTATAACACTAATTTTATCTGAATATAACATAAACATGTTTTATATGGATATTATATATTATACAAAACATTTCAATTGTATAATTGTTAATATTGTATATATGGTAAAATTGTTATAATAACTACTGTTATTTATACAATGAATTTGTATATTAAACCTAAATAAACAAATAGATATATGGAAAAAATTTACAGAGAAAATATAAGACTAATATACAATCATAACATATACAAATTAATGATTATACAAATACCTGAACTTCTTCGTGTTCATCTTGCTCCAATGAGCCAGAAATAATTATAATATACAATTGCTTTATACAATAAGTTTGTATATTAACCCAATGGCTAATATACAATTGTTTTTCCTTTCCTTTTCTTACTTGAACTAGTATCGTACTGATCTTTGTCACCTCACTCAACAATTTCAGATTACTTTCATTTTGCACTAATTTCACCTAATCTGACTGGGTCATTCTTAAATTTGGATTTGATGTCTTTAATTTCTTTGAATTTGGCTATTGAACCTGCAACCTCTCCAAAATCCTAAGTTAGACCCAAGGAAAATGATGGTGGTTCAACAAAAAATTTCCCATGAAAATGTATACCTCTTGTCAATCTTGTCGGTGGAGTATGTTCATCCATTGTATAAGTGAAAAATCTATATGGATTATGATTCCATATGAAAGTTAAAGAAATAAGGGAAAAATTGAAAAAAAATAATAATCGATTTAGAGGTTTTGGCGGTACCTGAAATTTTTGAAATCGCGATTGAGAGCGTAGTAATGAAGATTTAAAATTCAAATTGATTTTGTGGAGAGAATTTAGGAGAAACTGAAGGGTATGGAAAAGGGGAAAGAAATGAAGTGAATTGTATAAAGGAAATGACTTCTGTTTTTTTTTTAATTTGTGGGACTCGTCAGTAGCAAGATATGTGAAACTGTAGCTATTCAAAGGAAATAAATGAAACAATAGCTATATTATTTATTTTCAATTAATAGTTTGCTATTATGCACAATTTTCCCTTATTTATATATGCCAATACAAATAAAATTTTGGAAAGAACACTAACCTAAAGAATCCCATCTACCAGCATGCTTTATTAATACTGACTACAACACAGAATATTGAGAAGAGAGAAACGGTAAAAAAAATAAAAAAATCTGTTTGAATGAAATTAAATAAGTGAGAGAAAATATCAATAACTGTTTTGAGCTAAACAAGAAAAACAAATATTCTTTTTTGTTAGGACTCTCCAATATTTATGACTCTCCAATTTTTTTGTCTCCTATTAATTATCATTAATTTTTTCAAATTATTTACTACCAAAAATATCCGTTTTTACTTTATTTATTTTTCAAACTAATTGGTTTTTACTATTATTTTAAATCATTTTTTAATTTAGTGAAATGTTATAACCTGTAATTGTTTATTGTTATAACTTGAAAGATAAAGAATAATGTCATAACTTATAATTATTAGTCCTAAGTATGTCAATTATAAAATTTTCACTTTTATAAAATAGGAAGATTAAATTAATATAATTTTAATTTTCAAAAATATAGAGTCAGTTATTTCACCAAATACCAAATGCGAAAAAATGGGATCAATTGTTGAAAAAATCTCTCCTATTTGAAATTTTCATATTTATATATCGAAACTAATTCCAACCAAGTTATAGTTGCATTGCTAACAGCCTAACACGTTAACTTAAAATTATCTTTTAAAATTACTCTTATCTTTTTAACGAAAAACAAATAAGTGATTTTAACCCTTATGAAAAAAAAGCAAAGTTCATGTCATGTATAAACTTATATGCATGCAGATTGAAGAAATCATGAATTATTTCCATACATTGTAGCCAATAATAATTTGTCATTAAAAGTATATAATTAGATGCAGCGTGTAGGTTACACGGAATGCTTTATAATAAACACTACGTAGTTTATTTGCCACCAAACATATTTATTATTTAGTGTATACTAGATAACTAAACTTAGCAAATAAATGAATAAGGATTTCTTTTAATGTTTTCTTTCTGTTTTTCAAAATCGTTTAACCAATTTCGACCAATAATAGGGTTGTGGTAGGATTGAGATTTCTTCATCCTTAACAGAGGTATTAGATTCGAGTCATGAGTATAAATTTTATTCCTTAAATAATTTTTTTGTAGTAGAAATTGAAATTAATTGACGATCAATACAAATATCACACTTCAGGTGAAAAAAGAGGGGCTATCGAGCCCTACTTATGAACTTTGACTTTGAAAAGTAATGTCAACTCATATCCAATTTGCAAAAATCTTCTTTACTATGGTTTATGTATTAATTAAGCAAGCTATTATATTTAATGCATGGCTACTTTAGGTTTATTATTGTTGGTATGTCCAAGTAGCTAGACATATATGTAGAATTTATATGCCTATATATATATGTCAACCGCATTAATAGCATATACATTACTAGCATTTAAATGCAATATATATGTTCACGTTGACTAACAAACGTTAGTAGATTTAAGTCAAAGGAGCTTATTTATATTAATTAGAATTTGGCTAAGATTCAAAATTTTAAAGTATAACACGAAAAGTATATTTTTTCTTCTTCTCGTGTTTGAAGTTTGATTAAATTTAAATTTATGTACATATTGATTTCTAAAAATGACGCTTTCAACATAATTTTTTTTCACTCTCATGAGTTGATCACTCAAGTCTTGAGAGTTGAGACATCTAGTTGGTTAAGAATAGAAAGATCCAAATCGACTCACTATAACCCATATTGATTAGTATATGTTGAGTTTGAATGAACAAAATTATTTTTCTTGAAAAGCATTTTATATTACAACTTATTTTTGGATCATTTTAGTTTTTAATCATTGAACATAAATGAAGGTGACATAGTACATTTACGTGTTTTTCAAAATTTAAAAATAATATTTCAATTGCTTGGTATTAAACAAAGTAAATTGAATTGACTCATTTTCTATTACATTTTTAAAGAAAAATTAAATGAGTGAGGAAGGGAAAATGTGGGAGGGAATTATAATATGGCAAATCGAACCCTCACCAATAAGGTGGAAGTTCAGCTAGTCAACCAACTAATGTACTAAGATTCTCTATTTGCTATTACATATACTTTTGATCACGTGGGCGATTTTATTGAACTAGACATTCCTAATTTTATCGAATAAAATGACAATTAAATACATTGAGATACATAGTAACTACTAGTTAACCATGCTATATTTTCCTAACAAATGTTTGCGAATAAAAATGACTCTAATTAATAATTTAAGAGTACAAATTTAATCGACCATGAAATGAGAAATTGAAAAAAGACAAGCACACCCATGGTGGGTGTGCGTGCATACATCCAAATTTAATGCTAAGACGAGGGCTATTTCTCATTCCATAATGACATCTTTCGCTCATTCATTCCATCCGTTCAAAAACTCCTTTTTATTATTTCTTATTAATAAAATACGTGTCAAGTTAAACATGAATAAATAAAGATGAACCGAGGAAGTATTAAAGGGAGTCAACAAAATACAGCAAGGGACCACGTGTCTTATATCAACTAGTTCTTGAACCGTGCATTAAGCTACGTGGCGCGCGAAAATCCAACAAAATCTGAAAAAGCACAACTCTGGAAAAAAAAAAAAAAAAAAAAGGATGTTTGCTGCACAAGTTGCCAATCACAAACCAATCTTTTTGTTTTTTTTTGGTCACATCACATACACACGACAGTCGTTAAAATTTTACAGTTCCCAGAAAATTTTCCATTTTGGCTTCTGTCTCTATAGTGTTAAAGACCGGACATTTGAGAGACGGGGGTTGTGGGGTTTTTGTTTTTTTGGTTTCTTGATTAAGGAATATGCTTTGATTCCTTAAAGAAAAATGGTTTCTTAAATATGCTGATGTCTGTTCCTTAAATATAAAACAGACCCAAATACTCGCTTTTTGCTCTATTTCATCAATCAGGTAATAAGTTTTTTCTTGTTTTTATAGTTCTTGAAGATAATAATGAAGTTGTTGTTGACAGTTTTGGTGATTTGTTGTTTGATTGATTCATTATGTTTCAGTTTTTGGTTTAAAGATTTGTTTTTTTCTTTCAGCATCCCCTAGATTTGGTGTTGAATATAGGAATTGATCATTTTTTCATTGAATTATTGTTCCCTTTTGCTAAATTTTGAATCTTTATTAGTGGTTGCCTATGTTGTTCATACTCTGTGTGTTGGATCCTCCAAAGTGCATATGAGACTATTTCAAAATTAATACTCCTCCGATTCAATTTGTTTTGTCTTATGTTTCTTTTTAGTTTGTTTAAATAAAAATGTCTCTTTTCTGTTTTTGGCAACACTTTAGTTTCAACTTACCATGTGACAGGTTTAAGATTACAAGATTAAATAGCATTTTTGTACATTTTATATATATCGTACAAGATTCAAAAGTATTTTTTATTTTCTTAAATTCCATATCAAGTCAAAAGCTAACAAATAAATTGAAACGGAGGGAGTACTTTGCTGAGTAGTTTTCAATCTGAGTTGTTAAAATTTGGTTCTGTTAGAAGATTGTGCATCTGCAAAGATTGTACTTTTGGCATGGTTTTCAGTGTCAAGTTGATTATGAATTGGGGTTTGGATACATTTTGCATCGTGATTATTGGGGCCAAAATGATGTACTGTATTTTCTCTTCTATGCAGTTGGTTCATGTGAATTAGAATTATTCATTGGGAAGAACTTTTATCCAGCAAAGTGGTGGGAATCTATTACTACTTGCTGAATGGGGTCTGATAAGCAGTCCAGTGGTCTGCTTGATACTCTAAAAATGGAGACAGTTAGGACGATCTTAACTCATTCTTATCCTTATCCACATGAACATTCGCGGCATTTGGTCATTGCAGTGTTTGTCGGATGCTTATTTTTTATATCATCAGATAACATGCATACACTTATTCAGAAGTTAGATAGCAATATCAAGTGGTGGTCAATGTATGCCTGTCTGCTTGGATTCTTTTACTTCTTTTCATCTCCATTTATAGGGAAGACAATCAAACCAAGTTACTCAAATTTTAGTCGTTGGTAAGTATGTTCTTTCTATATCTGGCGTAATAACTAATCCTTTTAGTTAAATATATTGATGAAACTGGTAATGAGAGGATTGTGTTTTTGCAGGTATATATCCTGGCTACTTTTGGCTGCTCTATATCATCTTCCCAGTTTTCTATCTATGGGAGTAGATCTTAGGATGAACCTGTCTTTGTTTCTGACCTTATTTGTCTCATCCATTTTGTTTCTTCTCGTTTTCCACGTTATTTTTCTTGGGCTTTGGTATCTTGGCCTTGTTGCTCGCGTGGCGGGAAAGAGGCCTGAGATCCTGACAATTGTGCAAAATTGTGCTGTAAGTTTTTGGAACACTGTGTAAGATGATATAAAGTAGTTGGGGTCTTTGTGACTTATTTCTTCATCATCTCTTTAGGTATTAAGCATAGCCTGCTGTGTGTTTTATAGTCACTGTGGCAACCTTGCTGTAGTAAGGGAAAAGACAATTGGTCAGAGGAATTCTGGTTGGTTTTCATGGTGGAACAAGGAAGAGCGGAACACTTGGCTTACAAAACTCGTAGGCATGACTAAGTTGAAAGACCAAGTCTGCAAATCTTGGTTTGCTCCAGTTGGGTCAGCCAGTGATTACCCCTTTTTGTCCAAGTGGGTCATCTATGGAGAGGTATTGTCTGTCACAGTTTGCGTTTCTCATATTTCCAACTTGATATAATGGAGGATCTTATGTTGCTGTTGCCTCTTTTTTCTTTCTGAATTTTGACCTTTCAGTTGACTTGCAACGGGTCATGTGCACAATCGTCAAATGAAATTTCTCCGCTATATTCATTGTGGGCCACTTTTATAGGCCTCTACATTGCAAATTACGTTGTGGAAAGGTCATCAGGGTGAGCAGCTTGAATATTTGTTCACATAATAAAGTCCTTTTTTGGTGGTGTCTTTGCCTGCGAAACTGCTGCTAAAGATGCAGATCTTTAGACATCATTATGATGTTTGCTGTACAGGGTCCAATTGTGAAAAATGTGGTCTCTGTGCGAGAACTTTTGAGTGAGCAATTTCTTAGATTAACATATTAAACAAACAAAAAAAAGAATTCTTCCTGGATTGTACGATATTAGGAAATCTGTTCTACTTCATTACTTACCTGAGACCCTGAAGATTCCAGAATGGATCAAGGGGTTAAGTTTGCCTTCACCATGGCATTAGTTGCTTGCCCCTTATTCGTCTTTACGGGAATATCATTGAAGATGAAGAGCTTCTATGCTTTGCTTGTGATGGCAAATGTATTATAGTGTCATTATAGAAAAGCAAGTCACCCATATTCTGGTTGCTATTCTGACTGTGCTTTAAATGGTACCTGGTGGGTTCAATTTGGCACAACAGCCTATTCAAAATTAGAAAGCTTTCTCTTGAGTAAATTATGAGCATAGTTTTATTACCCGACATTATTCTGATTTTACCTGCTTGGCGTAAGTTGTAAGCACCATTCTGCTAGAGTTTCTTGTCTGCTAACAGTTCACACTATAATGATTAACAGATGGGCTCTTTCACGTCCTTTGTCACTCAAAGAGTTCGAGAAATTGAAGAAAAAGCAAACGAAACCTGAGTTCTTGGATATGGTTCCTTGGTATTCAGGGTATGTTCTTTCGTTGTGCCTCTTACGTCTCCCCTTTTATCTGTGGGGCCAGTATTCTGTAGTGAAAAAAGCTTTATCAATCTTCATAATAGAACACTGGTTACTGGAGTTGCAGGACATCTGCTGATTTGTTCAAGACAATGTTTGACTTACTGGTCTCTGTAACTTTGTTTGTTGGACGCTTTGATATGCGAATGATGCAGGTAACATATATGATGTTCTAAATTCCTTCAATGTATATTCAGCTAGAGTGAAGTTCCTATTGCAATAACTTATGAGATGCTGCAATCTTTATTTTTGTAAAGATTTTAGAAGGGTCAAGGCTCAAAATGTTCCTCCTTTTGATAAAAACTCTGCACATGTTAATGAAATGACAAGTGTATAATGGATTTGTATTTTTGATGATAAAAGACAACATGCTTGATAAGTAGATTAATTATTTCATGAATTTAATTAATCTGGCTAATTTATTCGTGTGCTTATAATGGACTGGGTTGACCTTATATTGTCCTAAAATTCTCCGATGGTTAGGCGGCTATGAGCAGGGTTGAAGATGGGGCTAAGAAGGAGGATCTTTTGTATGATCAGTTTAGTGGGAAGGATGGTCTGTGGTTTGACTTCATGGCTGATACAGGAGATGGTGGAAATTCTTCATACACTGTGGCTCGGCTTCTTGCTCAACCTTCACTCCGGCTCCAAGTCAATGGTTCAATGCGTACTCTGCCACGTGGAGACATGCTTCTTATTGGGGGTGACCTTGCGTAAGATCCTAGTTCTCTGTATACTAGTAGTTTGTCTTTGCATTATCCTGAGATATTCTGACAGACTCATCTTATGTCTCAAAAATTAAGATAGTCCAATTAATTACACTGAAAATTGGACGGGCATCTTCAATGTAGATACTCTAGTACTGGCCATTATATCTAGGAAATCAGTGCGGAAGCAATTTCATTTCTTCAGCATTTATATGCATAAATGTCCAATCCACTCAGTTTTGGGTGTAATATGAAGCAAGCCATCTGTGGTGCTGATACATATACTTTTCTTTCTTTTTGTGCCAGAGAACTCTATATGTTTTGCCTCTTTATTCATTTAAAGGAAAGCTGTTCTGCCTTTTCACTTCATTTAGAACTAACAACAGCACGACAGTATGCTGTTGAATTTGTTAAACTAATAATTATTTATATTTTCTCGTGTTGCATAGATATCCTAATCCATCATCATTTACATATGAGAAGCGCTTTTTTCGTCCCTTTGAGTATGCTCTTCAGCCTCCTATGTGGTATAAGGAAGAGCATATTGCTGTAAGTAAGCCTGAATTGCCTCCTGAAGTGGATGAACTTAGGCAGTATGATGGACCTCAGTGTTTTGTCATCCCCGGAAACCATGGTCAGTATAGCTTCTTAGCTTGTACCTCGTGAACTTCTTCTTATTTCCTTTAGTTTCAGTAAAGCAGTATGGCTTCTTTAATCTTGATTTTTTTTTTATAATAATCGAAGTCCATTTGTGAATTGCAGACTGGTTTGATGGGCTTCAGACGTATATGAGGTACATTTGTCACAAGAGCTGGTTGGGTGGTTGGTTTATGCCTCAAAAGAAAAGCTATTTTGCGCTTCAGCTCCCCAATAGGTGGTGGGTATTTGGTCTTGATCTTGCTCTCCATTGTGATATTGACGTATACCAATTCAAGTTCTTCTCAGAATTAGTGAGAGATAAGGTATGTCCTCTCTGCTATGAGCATAGTCGTCATGTTGCTTTTTGTTATATCTATATTGTTGAATATTGGAACATTGTCCCAGTTCAAATATACTGCTATTAATTAAAAAAGGTGGATGCTTTATGCAGATTGGTGTTAATTGTTTCTGAAGTTCCTAATAAAGAAACTATAATCTTTATTATTTATGGTAAAAAATAATTGTCACATTAGTAGGATTAGCAATGACTGATGATGATCTTTTACACGTGTACAATTGAGCATGATGCTGGTCCAGACTTCTGCAAACTTTTCCCAATAGTGTTCTCAATTGATAGGAATAATCTAATATTGTTAAGAGAGACCATTAGCTACCTTCACCCCTAGCCACCACAACCAACTTCCTCCACCACCATTCACTATCACGACCGTCCATCTCTACTACCTTAACCAACTTTACGACCATCCCCACCATTAACCACCTATACCATCAGCCATCACCATTAACAACTCCCACCACCAGCTTTCGCCGCATATCACGAATAAAAACCACGTCCAGCTATACTACCAGCCATCACCGCACAATCATCACTTTGGCCCGCACCCACACAACCTCCAGCTGCCATCACTGCTAGCTTTTAGAACATGCTTCATGATACAAACAGATTTTACAACACCACGTCAACTAAGGTTTTCTCTAATATTCTCATGATATATTATTCAACTGTTATTTTTAAAAATACGTCTACATTTGTTAGTTTTTTTATAATACAAATTATACACATTGAGATGATTAAATAACAAAAAGTCTCAATTATTCAGCATTCAGATTTAGTGGCAACATCTTAGTAATTAGATATTTATTCATATTCAGACATCTGAATCTTAATAAATATAAATGAAACCGCAGTTTGTTTGTGTTGAGGAAATGGTGTCCTGAAAGAGGTTTAGTTCACCGCTGGGCTAAAGCCAAATACTGAAGCAATATTAGTTGTTGAAAGTATTGAAGTCCGTGGTATGGTTTAATCGAGATACTTTTTCTCTAGTCGGACTTCAAAATCATGGTATGTGTATCAGTTGTTCTTATTCATTTATTCTCTTATGATGAGAAGATCTAGAATTGCCTTGTTTCACTTAAACTTTTTATCAAACAAATATAAAGGAAAAAGAAGTTAACCCTCCTCTCCCCCCAAATTTTCAACTTCTCCATGAGAATAATGTGGGAATGCTTGTAATCTGTCATTTCAAGATGAAGGTTTCTCATTATTGGTTCTGAGTTCCGCATACATTTCTTATGGATTATAATTCCATGAAGTTTTTTCTTGCTGATAAGACTTGAAATTTATTTTGCTAGTGTGTGAATGGTAGCACTCAATTAAAAGATCTTAACAGTGAACAAGACCTTGACTAAAGTGTTAGGGATTCATGTATCTATCATGTCTTTTTCTTCAAGCTACTGATTTTCGATATGAAATGAAGATTATCAAGCTTATAGCACAATTAGTGATTCCCAGTTTTTGAAGCCCGCAGAGTTGGTTTACAGCTGGTGTGTGGGAATTCTAGACGTAGTTGATTAAGGGATCCAATGCCTATATCATTCCTTTGTGTAGGCTTTTATATAGTTTCGAAATGTTACCTAAGCTCCTTATTGGTTCTTTCATGCCTTATTTCTCTTTCTATTTATGAAGAGAAAAGAGAGGGGATTATGTGAGTTTTCTTAAATATGCAAAGGATTTGTTTACTGAAGGTTTTAGGCCTTGCTTAATTGATGCTCTGTTCAGGTCGGGAAAAATGATTCTGTGATCATTATGACGCATGAGCCTAACTGGCTTCTTGATTGGTACTTTGACAATCTGACTGGAAAGAATGTTACCTACTTGATACGCGACCATTTGAAAGAAAGGTGTAGACTACGGATTGCTGGAGATGTGCATCACTATATGCGGCATTCATATGTTCCATCAAATAAGCCTGTTTATGTCCAGCATTTACTTGTCAATGGTTGTGGAGGTGCTTTTTTGCACCCTACACATGTCTTTAAGAATTTCAAAGAAGTATATGGAACATCATACGAGACCAAAGCTGCTTACCCAACTTTTGAAGATTCAAGCAGGGTAAGGAGTTTAAAATTTCCTTTTTGAAGGTTTTCAATCAGATACCTACCAAAAAAACAAATTTCTGGTCAGATATATTATTCAGGTGCTTACATGCTTATTAACATTTGCAGATTGCATTGGGCAATATATTGAAATTTAGGAAGAAAAACTGGCAATTTGATGTTATTGGTGGCATGATATATTTCATGTTGGTCTTTTCTATGTTTCCACAGGTAATTTGTATTCTAGATTTTTGATCTGTTCTTTTAGATTTGTTGTAAGCATCAGTTCCCTCGCTGCCTCATGCCTCCTTAGGCTGTAGTATGTTAATTTGATGTTTTTTTGAGCAGTATATAGTATTTTAACTTTTCTAATGAACCTAAGATGTATTGCTGCTGGGCAAGAATGACTAATCATTTCCCATCTGCTTCTAGTGTCAGCTAGATCACATTTTAAAGGATGACACCTTCTCGGGTCGCTTGGGAACCTTCTTTGGCACAGTGTGGGATTTGTTTATGTATATGCTGGGATGCTCATATGTATCAGCAGCTGGTGCTATATTACTTTTAACAATTGCAATAGTCTTTGTGCCTTCTACGGTGTCTTGGAAAAAGAGACTACTAATTGGGATTCTTCATGTGTCCGCACACTTGGCTGCTGCCTTGATTCTCATGCTCTTGATGGAATTAGGTGTTGAAATATGTATTCGGCATAAATTACTTGCAACTTCAGGTGAGGTTTTGTTTATTGTCTTCAATGTGTGATTCAGTTGATTTGTCTCCTCTTTAGTCCAGTCCATTCTCGCCGTTCTGATTCTTAATATAAGCTCATTATCACATGGATTTGCACATATGTGACAGCAGAGTGCTTAAAAGTTCTCAGCTAATGCATGGAACTAATTAGAACCTGCTAGAAATGCCCTCTCACTGGCATGTCCCATCTATTGGATACAACGCATTTATAGTACAACGTGCAAGCAAATAATTTATTTTTTTGACTTCAGAATGATAGTATACCTTTTAATTCTGATTGATAGATAGCTTCTCTGGGCAACTAGTTAAATGGAATTACTGAACTCAGCCCTGATTTCCTGTTTCTTTGAATCCTATTGCTTTTTGTTGAACAATGTAACTTTGTAATCCAGGTTATCACACTTTATATCAATGGTACCAGTCTGTGGAGAGTGAGCATTTTCCCGATCCAACTGGCCTTAGGGAACGTATAGAACAATGGACATTTGGCCTTTATCCAGCATGTATCAAGTATCTCATGTCCGGTTTTGACGTTCCTGAGGTAAGAAATCCTATGATAGGGGATGTTGCTTCATGACGATTCAGTTGCTCTGTGATATTTCTGTCTTCCTCTAATCTCATGCACACAAATTTCAGGTAATGGCCGTTACCAGGAGTAATATTTGCAAAAATGGGATTGATTCTCTCTCCCGAGGGGGTGCTGTCATATATTATGCATCAGTCTTCCTTTATTTTTGGGTCTTATCAACTCCGGTGGTTTCTTTGATACTTGGAAGCTACCTGTACATTTCCATCAATTGGCTTCACATACATTTCGATGAAGCATTTTCATCACTCCGCATTGCAAATTACAAGTCATTTACACGGTTCCATATCAATACCAAAGGCGATCTTGAAGTTTTTACCCTTGCAGTCGATAAGGTGAGATATCTTTATTAATCCCAATAAATATAACAAAAAGGAACACGAACTCACTGTCACTGCTGAAAGAATCTTCATAGCCGATCCCAGCTTGTTGGGATTGAGGCGGAGTTTGTTGATTGATTTTTGAAGCTTTCTGTAAGAATACTACTTTTATATGAGCTATTTACACTTAAATGTATGCTTTTGCAGGTTCCGAAAGAGTGGAAATTGGATCCAAATTGGGATGGGGAGTCGAAACAGCCACAAGAACCAAGTTATCTCCAGAAGTTCCCTAGCAAATGGAGAGCTAAGGTCTCTCAACAGGACCCTGTAAATACTGTGCGAATAATTGATCATTTTGTCATTGAACAGAAAGAAAAACCTGATTCAGAACTATCGAACGGGTAACTTAACCAATGAGGTGTTTGATTACTAACTCATCTAGTGTCATCCTGTACAAATGTTTTAGGTTTAAAGTACTTAGATAGTAGTTGATATACAAGAAGTTTTCTGGGATAGCAACAGGATTGCGAAAGGCAAACATTTGGGTCATAGTTTAGTTAAGAAAAGAGAAAAATTCTTGTTAGTCATTATACTTTTCTTTTAATTGTACCACTATTCTCTTTTAGGCAAATTTGTCTATTGTCTTGTAATTTCACATTATGAGATATTACTAGTATCTTGTGGCTGGTGAAATCAAGAACCAAGTAATTATGTCCACGTGTTTTTGCCTCTGTTGGAATTTGAATCTAAGACATCATGATTCTCAACTCACTTCATTGAGTACTTAGGTCACACCCTTAGGTGCAGCTTGAATAATATATTTTCAAAATGAGGGTACTATAGTGTTTAGATTTGAAAATCAACTCTTCTATATTACTAATGGTATCAAGTATCAAAGTGAAATGTGACAAGCAACTTGAGACATTTGGAACAAAAAACACAATTATCATTACTCTTCCTCCATATCAAATACCAAAAAGATTGCAGTTGTCAAATAAATGGCTCTAACATGCTTATGTCTTGGAACTTGATTTCCACCTTCTTCAAACACATGCATCAACTCTTGCTGCTCTTCTGTTTATGCAGTGAAATGTTTCCATGGCTGGATTCTGCACAGCTTTTTCAATAATACATATACCATAAATTCATTCCACTGAACTCCTATAGGGACCTCTTCTAAAGGAAAATAAAGAGATTCTAGTGAAGTACATCTCTCCTTTAAGTTTAGAATGTTCCCGAGGCCTCTGCAAGTTAAAACCAGAAGACAAGGGAAAGGAAAGAGTAAAGCCACATGCCTCTAGATGCAGCCATACTCACTCATCTGCAGATTGATAAATGTGACTGATGACAATCCTCTTAGTTGTTGACGTATCCTGTTTAGTGCAAAATATGCACAAGTTGTTCGCGACCACGACACTGGTGAGTCAGCTGCCTTGCCATGAAAGGAAATGCCCATTAGGAACAGATTGAGTTGATAAATGGAATCATAGTATCAGCCAAGCTTTCCAGAAGCAATAAAGACATGGACAATGATTAACAGGCCAAACCATTTTAGAGTGCAAGAGACTGAGTAGCAGGAGGGAATTGCATCACAAATTCAAAGTGAGCTACATTCCTTTAAAGGGCATTCTGTAGCCCTCAATGAAATCACTGCTCCTTCTAATTTGGTAATAGTAAGTACAGTGATGAGAGTTAAAAATGACCAAAATCGACTCCAACAAGAGAGAATGATTTGCATAAATAACAAGTTCATTGCCCAAGAGAAGATAATAAGAGTGTACAAGTACTATTACTAGATAATCAAACCAAAACATAAAGCCCAGTAGAACTGAACAAGGTGAGGAAATAATGAGTACTAAGTTACTTTCTAGGCACAACAATCAATATTGATAGAACAGATTCACATGACATGACATGTGGAATGAAATAAACATCGTATAAAAAAACCCAGTTAGTTTAGGATTGACGTGGTCTCACCATTGAGAAACCAAGTTTGGCCTTTGGATTGGAATGGCTTTTACAGGATGATTAGCCGAACAATCTGACCCATAAACCGGAATGCCTTGGTTACTTCTCTCAGAGACTTATTCTTGTCATCTCTAGACCAATGCTGCAATAAAGATGCAATTGATAGAGTTAGTGGTGCTTTTGAAGCAATTAAACAAAGTCCATGATGCAAAAATATTAGACATTTACCTTTGCCAGCATGTTAAAACTATCACGCACATCCCGCAACAACTTTTCTTCATCCCCCTCCCACTTGTAGAATTCCAACTCTTTTTCCTCTAAGAGTCTCTCAAAGGCCTAATAACATTATTACAGTATAAATAGATAACCAAACATGTAAATACTGCATTAAAGGAGTAAACTTGCATATTGGAAGTCAGAGGCTCAGAGCACTATATGACGACATGAATTGACAAAATGGTAATGTAAAGTACGAACCCCTTCAATTCCAAGCATTTCTTCCTGGATAACTTTATCTTCCATGGGAAGTGGTCAATCAGTACTATATAACAAGCCAAAACTTATTAAAATGAAAATTTATAGAACAAGCCAAAGTTCCGTTTCTTTCTTTAATATTATTACTATTATATTTTGGATAAGTCATGTGAGAAACCAAAGATTCGAGATGGTACACAAAATAAGAAATTCACTAAATTTGAACTAGAAAAATCACAATACAACAAAGATTCTATTGCATATATTTTGACCAAGTATGAAATACAAAATCTAGAAAACTTAATCCAAATCAGATGTTATTTAGGAGGGGTATATCAGCTCTAAATGACAAAGTTGAGGGGTATATCAGGCCCTTTTCCCTTTAATTTGCATCCTTATATTTATAGAGTCCTACCTAAGTCTTATACTAGTACTATTTGAGCTTCAGAACTATTTAGACAAGATAAAAAATTAGAGCCACATAACAGTTACTAAAGCTTAACTTACCAACAGTAACAAATCACTTCACCCCTCCCGAAAGAGAAGAAATAGTCTTGTTCATTCAATAAGGCGTATATATCCCTGAGTAATCTTCAAACATGTCAAGATACCATGTGTTTTTCAAAAGAAATGGTTTTTATGAAGAAAAGTTCAGGCTCAAGCTGGAATTCAATCAATTAAAACTCTAGGAATCTAATGATGGAAAAAGGATGCATGGAGTTGTGCTCCTTCCCAAATTTTCTTAGCTCATATATTGTTTGTTTGATTGTTTCAATCATAATTTTCTGAGCAAGGTCTTCATTTTCTACGTATCAATGAAAACATATATTATGTAAAGAATCTCAACACAAAGCAACATGATATGACACTAAATAAAGCTCGCAAATCCCAGTGGCCAAATATTTTCAGCTCACAAATGAGTCTACCATAGAGCGCTTCCATCCAATATATAATAATCTTTCACTGGGAGCTTCACAAAGATAACATTTGAAGAAAGACACGTTTAATTTAATACTCTGACAAATAAAAACTCCACAAAACGTTCAGAGGATAATGACAAACACAGAAGGAAGTTGTACCTTTTTGGCTATGACTTGACCTCCTGCTATGTGTGAGAAATATATGTTGTAGAAGTGACTGAGAAATAAACGAGGAGTCTTTTCTGCCAGTTCCTCCAGATAATTGGCGTAAGTGACTCCAGGAATGCTCGGTTCAGGAATTTCATGACCCTGTTGGCCAAACCATTCTAGGTCTTTCAATATACATTCTGTTCGCTCCAATCCAGTCCTTCTGAAGTAGGCATCTACATTAAACAAACAGCAAACAGTTTGACATCATTTGAAATTCAACAAGCAACATGTTCTAAAAGTTTTGAAGTGTTCCTCTTCTTCTTTTTTCCAATTACCACAAATAGATTAAATTCAACCCTCACCTACATATAACACTGTTTCTTTTTTCCTCTGTCATGAAAATGAGATTCAAATACCAAGAACTCCTAACAATAAGAATCTAAAGAATAACTGAGTTGGTTGGCTACCTAAACTTTCACCTTGTTTGTTAGAGTTTGATAATTCAGTTCCTTATTTTCCACCTTGTAATCCCCTCCTCATTTCCCCTACCCCTACCCCTAATTCAAAAAGAAAAGAGAAAAACTGAAAGTTGAAAACTTTTTGGTGAATGTAACATAAATTAACAGAGAAATCACAGAGAATTTGAATGTGTAGAACAACTTACAAGAAACATCACTGGACTCATCAACAATGCGTTCAATTGTACTAAAAACAAGCTTACTATCAACAAGATACTTGAGAAATCCTTCTATACTTGGCTGCCAAGTCGCCTCACCACCACCCCTACCACCGCCACCTACATCATCCTCGTCCGACGAAACCGACTCATACCCATCATCTTTCATTTCATCATCACTCTCCGACTTCTTTTTGCCTTTGGAGTTACGAAATTTCATAGCAACAAACCTCATTTCTTCAGTAATACCCTTTTTCTCACCTGGGTATTGCTTTCTATACCTCCTTCTCTTCCTCTTCCTCTTCACTGGAGGCTTTTCAATTGACATCACCCCATCTCCTCCTCCTCCTCCTTCTTCTTCTTCTTCTTCTTCTTCTTCTTCTTCTTCTTCCTCTTCGTCTTCATCTTCTTCTTCAGTTTCAGTTTCAGTTTCGGGTTCGGGTTCGGTTTCTAAGTCTGATTCTGAAAGTGTAAATGAGGAGGCTGCATTGAAGTTAGAGCATTGAAGGACTTTGTGTGTCCACTTTTGGTACTTTGAGGAAATTGATAGGAAAGAAGTAAATTTAGCAAAAAAATGTGGATTTGGGGTTTTATGGAGCAAGGAAAGTGAAGATTTTAAGGTGGGTTTTGGTATTGGCAGCGAAGAAGATGAGCAATAGCATGTCAATGTTGCCATTTCTCTTCACAGTTATCTCTCAAGAGTCAAGGATTTAGCTCTGTTGCTGCCATTGTTGTTCCGTCTTGTTCAAATATATTAAGCCACAAACACCGATTACACCAAGTTGTTAAGTGGTGTTTGGATTGGTTTAAAAGGTGATCAAACTTAAATTTTTTTGGTAGTTTTTGACTTTTGGAATGTTTGGCAAATATAAAAAATAATTTAAAATAAGTCAAGAATGACTTAAAATAAGTTGAGAAGTGTTTGGCAAGGTCAAGAATGACTTAAAATAAGTTTAAAATGACTTAAAATAAATCAAAAACCAAAAGTAGGTCTCTCCTACTTTTTATTTTTTGATTAAAAGTCATTTCAGTTTGATATTTTATTTTTAATTTAAAAGCTACTTTTTTAAAACCAATCCAAACGGGCCCTTACACTAAATTTAAAATTGAACTGATAAACTTAGGCCATAATAATATATTTGGTCCCTAAATTATTAAAATTTCTGTTTTTAATATTTCTATTTATCACTTATTTCTAAAATATTTTTTTCATTTTTAGTTGTCACTTTTGACATATCAAGAAAAGACAAAAAAAAATTCATGTTTTACCTTCAGCGTTAAATATTAGACACAATACTATACGTTAATTAGGAAGGATGATTTGGTAAAATATCTATATCAATAATGAATGTGTCAAGTCAAACCGTAAAAGTAAAAATGATTCAATTAATTAGACTGATTGCTAGTTCCTCTAATCAGAGGTTGCAATTTTGAATTCTGAATATGAAAATATTCTTGGTATGAAGTGCTTCCCCAAATGAACCATATACGCACAAATCTGAATTAACCAAACTGTAATATGAATATCGGAATCGAATATAAACCTACGCAATGCAAATTTAGATTAATCAACCACAATATGATATCATAATAGAATGCAAAAACTAATAATACCAACAATGAATTAGTCGGTTGTTGAAAGACTAATCACTTTTCAAACACTCCATCCGTGTAAAGGAAAATAATACAGCTTATCAAACAAGTATTATCTCAAAGAAAGGGAAGTCATAATTTGGAAAAAGGAAATTCTATATGATACAAACTTTTACTACAGAAAAAAGTATTATACAACACTCTTTCAAGAATGATTTTTATAAGAATCATCTGCTAGAGGAAATCAATCAATGGTTAGTAAAATGTGGTTAACTCTCCCTACTGTTCAGCCTAGTAGAAACTATCACTATACAAGTAAATCTGTAAACTCAACCTATGAATTTGGTACCCCCAATATGAGCCTTGTTTAATTAATCTAGGCCACAAGGAGCTTCCAGTCCCTACTCGAGTATATCGACTACTTACACTATTTGCATGTGAATCATGGAGGAAAAAGGAATGCCAAAACTCCGTTATCCTTCGTTGTTGATTATGTACAGTTATCATCGTTTACTAAGAGCTTTTAATTTGTGCAAGAACTCTAATGTCTCTTTATAAGAAGGATCGCTGCGACTCAAAGGCTTGCAGGAATTGATATGATCAGTTGACTCCAAAACCTGCATTCAAAATGTGGCACGGAAGATAATGATCAATCAAAACATCACATTGTCTACATAACTCCAGCAGAACAATCTTGTCATCCATTTTCACAGTTACAGACATGCATAAGACGACGCAAGACATTGGGATCAAGTCCTTTCACGTTTTGTTTACTCCCTACATTGAAAACCTTTTCGAAAAGCTTCACTTCAACTCACCCAATAAAATTTTAGTAACGTGAAATAACATAAAGTGACAACCACTTCAAAAGTGGATCAGATTATCTCCTATTAAATATGATAATTAACTCCTATTAAAGATGATAATTAACTCCATGTTTCCTTTTAACATATTTATTTCTATACTCAACTGTCAAAAAAGTTCACTAGACCCCCAAAAACTGAAAGAAGAATACTTCACTAATATGATTTGCCTTATCAAAGTAAGCCTTTATGTAGAAGAAAAAACACACTAATTTGGTCGCAATGCTCAGTGCAAGCAATCAAAAATGATAATTGCAGACTATCGTAACAAATTTAGGTGTCCAGTAATCATCAATTTGAGCAACTTACAACTAGTTCTCCAAATCCGGGATATGCTGACTCTAATGGTACAATTTCCATTCGGAAAGCCCAGCCTCCATAGCCTTCAACAATTGGAGTTACCTTTGTCTACAAACGGATCCTCATTATTAGAAAGGCAACGAGAGAAGTGAGTTTTTTGTAAGGGAGAACTAAAGGTCAGGAAAAATATTAGTACCTCGCAGAAACTGAGGACCTCAAGCTTTCCTTTCTTATGAAGCTGTCCCATGAAATCATTTAGCTCAACCAATCTTGGAGATCCACTTCTCAGCTCCCCAATCTAGCAATGGCAAAATGAAATATTTATAAAATTTCACACCCACGTGCACCCGCAACAAGAATCTCAAATCTCATGTGCATATTTTATTTTTAAATAAGAAACTGAAGTACTCTTGAAAAAACAAACAAATTCAGAAGAGAAATAAGATAACAAGGTAAATAAAGGGAGCAGGTAAGTTTTACTAACAGTGGGTGCAGGGCGGAAAACAAAACCCATTCTCCAGGGCATGTCTGCAAGTTTGCTGCCAAAATGAGGACAGCTGTAGAATACCTGACCAAATTATTTTTAAAAAAAATCAATAATAAGCAAATTTAACAAGTATATAAAATTGGTAGAATGTCTTATAATTCATCTCTGAAAGGAAGCAGGACATACAACTCCAATTGTATTCTTGACAAAGTTATCCTTCTTTTCTGCTTTTGCTTGATACAACATCTGCTTGACAACGAGGCCGCCCATGCTGCCAATTGCAACAAAAAAGTGTGTTTATGTCAATACACATGTACAGCTATAGAATATCAGCTTGACTAGATGCTTAAGATCAATTTAAGAAAACGATGCAAAAGGGCTTAGGTGTCATTACCAAGTGTGAAAAATGACCGATTTAGTTCAAATTTGCACTATTAGGAAGTTAAAAATAATTATGGTACCATAATTAAATAACAGTTAACAATGTGTACCATGAGCCAGACTGAACATGTGCAGGGCAAGACAACCTTTTTGCCAATCAAAGGTGTAGGATACGAATGTTTCTTGAAAAGAGCAGCAGAGGTGCTACATAACATGAACTAAAACTTCCCGCAAAGGGAGGTGATAAATTTTAAACAACCCAAAAACAGAAGGTATAATGAAGGGACTTCCAATTAAGAGTGTGCATAATCACAAGCTCCAACCAATCTAACAGCTTAAAGTACGCAGTTTGATTAGGACCAACCTATGTGAAATGAATACAACTGGTCGATTGCCGATGCCTGCAGCAACAAGCTTATCCAACAGCATGGCACTTACTTCCTGCGGGTTTAAAACAATGAAATGCATTATACATCTGATGTCACTGAATTGCATGCACAACAGATTAAAGAACCAAATGAACAACAAAACATGCAAGGGGCTCTGCACCAACAACACTCTTCAAAATGAAGAAACCCATTCTAACAATAAAACTTTTAGATATTTTCCCCAACTGTCCTAGCATTCACTGTACACAGGAAAGTTTGTGGTTTTATCATTAACTACCTTCTTTTACATTTTCAGACACCAGTTTCCCTTTTATGTCATTATAGCACCATCGGTTACAGGTGTCATAATGATGTTTAACATGTACCCGGCAAGAAACCAAAAATGGACATCTGATTTAATTTAAGGTTGAATGCAACAAAACTTATACTGCACCCCAACTTCATCAAAAAAATTAAACTTCAACTTAATACTGCAGCCCAAATTTTATGCTGCAGTGCAGAACTATAGAGATTGACAACTTTTGGTTACTTGTTGCCAAGTTCAGCGCTTACTTAAGCTACAACACAAAACTGCATCGAAGATTTGTGCTGCAACACAAAAGTGCAATGCAGATGGTTCCACCCATCCGAGCTGGAGCTTTTATTTTATAGATATTTTGGTCTTCTTCCGACATTCCCTCATTACAATTAATACTTGCAGTCAATCCCACTAATTAGGATCTGAGTTAGTTTTAGCCTAATTTCAATGCTTCTAAGTGTTAGAATCAATCTCAAGTTTAAGTTTAGTTTTGAGAGCCTTAGCCTAATTTTAATGCTTCTAAGCATTGAAATTGATCTCATGTTCTTCATGAACTTCAAGTTGAATTTATGGAGCATGAGTTCTTGTATGAGTTCATCTCTTCTCCATCATGTTTCATTTCTTTCTCTGAATTGATTTAATATGTCTTCCTTTCTGTTGACCTTGATTGAAATCAATTAGTGGATTCTTGCATACTTGCGAAACTAATATATTCTTTATCTAATTTCATTTAAATTATACTTCCGCATATTTGTTTACTTCCGCTATTGCAACGTGGTCACCATTCCTTTGCCCCCCTTTTTGGATAAGGGTGGCCTTTTTTTGTAACTTGATATCCGGGCCAAACTATGTACACCTCAACTATATCATAGTGTACCTGCTAATCTGCTACCTTCCACCAATGCAGGTACCAAGTACTCACCACCAAAATTTAGACAAATGGAAAAGAATTACCTAACATATTTCCCTCTAGAGGTGATTTGAATTCTGGTCTCCCGTGGTTCTTTACAGTTTAATTGAGCGCTCATACCCCCAGATGCAACACTCCTTTGTATTTTTTTTCGTAAGGTTTTTGGCATATAATGGTGCAAAGAAGTTGGAATAATCTCATCTTCTGTTCTCTGGTGGATGAACTATATATGGCAATGGATCTATTTTTCTTGAATGTTTTGGGATAGATAAACTAGCCTCTAACAATTGATGAAGCATTCCAATGTTTTGCATGATGCAATGAACACAACCTCAACACACAAGATAACTTGAGAAAATTTAAGAAGTAAACAAACCTGAAGAGGTAGGCTTGCCCCGGACCACTGGGTTAGACTGCTCTGCATACAACTCCATGTTTTAAGTCAGAAACAAGGCAAACCTTTTTTTTTGGATAAACTTTAAAAGTAGACAGAGTATGCACCAACCTTGTACTTGACACTAAACAGACGGGCATGAGGAAAATCAGATGGAAGCCATTCACCAGGCCAAAATGTTCCTTCCCTTCCAGCCTCTTCATCAATTTTCTCAACCAGGCCAGATTTGGTTGAAGACTTGTCATCTGACAACCGCCAAGTTTTGAAGGGTCCCCCACGCAAGCCGTGAATAAAGACAACATCAACTAAAGGTACTTCAAATTGTGAGATATTCTCTGATTCACTAGCAGATGTCGATGTTATATCAATATTGATATCTTCATTTGTTGTACACTCACTCCCAGCAGAATCATTGGCACCTGGAGATGACCCATCCACTGATGTTGGCATTATCTTTTCTACACATTTCCAGTGCGGTAATTCAGGATTTATCAGGAGTATCATATCAGCGTAACGAGGGCAAGTTTGTTCTTTGTTAGAAACATTTCCATGAAGATCACCATCTACAGAATCTTCACCAGCTTCGTCATCACAGAATATGTTCAAAAGTGTTGCCCTCGCGTAACTTCGAATTTTAGGGTCATTGCAACCAGGAATCCCTCCGTTAGCACATTCTTCAAGCCATTCACACCACTCTTTATCTCCAACTAGTTCTTTCTTGACTTTTGGAAGAACTGAAAGTACATTTAGCAACCGTGCTGCATGCTTCCGAATATGACCGGTAGGTGGAACACGTAGACTGGATGCATCATTCTGATTCGCAGTAGTAGAAGCTTCACCACGAACGGTTGACACCCGATCCTGTCCCTCCGATGCTCGTGACGCATCATATGCTTCTATAGCAGCCAGTTGTTCGTAATCATCATCCAGTAACAAGCGCCTAAGCAAACAGAGGCCTCCATAATCAGCTATTTTGTTCTGACAAGGAGTATCTTCAGCACATATTTCTGTCAGTGCTTTAATCCCTTTCAGTGTGGCCACTGCAGAATCTGCAGCATTGATCTTAGGCAGTTTGTCTTTCTTAAGATTTTTTAGTGGCCCAGCAAAAGGTTCGAGGGAAAGAAGATCTGCCAAGGGATGTGTATCATCAGCATTGGCAACTCTTCCTAGTTGCGTTCCTACTAAATTGACAACTGCTCCAGCCAACTGATTAGCAGTTTGTGTGGCCAAAACTACATTTGCTTGATCAACGTGGGTCTGCAAAATAAAGAATCTCCATGAACCACATAGAAACCAAGGAGACACAAGATGTTTTTACTTACAAGTAAAAAAGACTACTTTCACACCGTCCCAAAACAAAAACAAAATATAAATTAGTGTGACAAACCTTCACTTTATCACTTTTTGGTTGGTTATTTCCTTTGCTTAATGCTGTTTTCTTGGACTCCAGAACATCACTTAGCATAATAGTTAACCATCCCTGAGAAATTGGTATGGAGGATGGTCCATAATCTTCAAGAATGCGCGTTAGGATATTTATTGCTGACGATCTTATAGCATCAGAGGACGGCTGTCCAAAGACCCAAGGGAGCAGAACTCCAGACCAATGCTGGCTTTCTTCCAGGGACATATGCCATTCCCTAGCACAGAGCAACTCCAAAGCCTTAGCCAATGCTTCTTGCACCGAAGAATGCTTTGTGGTCTGTTTAGCAGCCTCTCTCATTAAATGAAGACCCTTTTCCACTACTACCTCCTGCGCTGAAGGGCTTCGCTCAAGAGAAATCAAAAATGCAGACAACGCTATCTGAGCTAGTGGGATGTCCTGAGTTTTACTTGCATGTGAAACAGTAGACAGAAGACTAGAAGTCCAATCAGAAACAGAAGTACTTAGCGGCAGATTGTGGTCTTCAAGAAGCAACTTAACCATCAGACTTCCATGCCATTTCACAGATCTCTCAGGTGCTACTAAAGCAGCCATGACCACATGTCCCTCTTGATCCAATTCTTGAATATGGTACCTATTAACTTCCGAAGCCATTGCCCAATTTGCTAATGCCCAAGCAGCAAAAGGAACGGCGACTTGTTCAGAATGCAAATCATCCCAAAGGCCAGGAACCACAGCAGAAGACAAATTTGATCGTGCTGATGAACTATCACTTATGTTGTTAAACAAGAGATTACTAGGCGTATTTTTCACTGTCTGGCTAGTATTAGGAGGCCCCATCTCTACAAGCCCATTAGTTCTTGAAAGTCCTACAGCAGTCGTGCCTTCAAGAATTTTCATCCCAATACCCTTCATCCCTTCTCCACCATCATCATCCTCCCCATGAGGCTCATCCCAGTGCATACCACCTTCCTCAATTACTTCAATAGCTGCAGCAATATCTCTCATCTCAGCATCTTTGGGTAGTGTAGGCTTGAATGAAAGCTTGTCTGCACTTTCACAATGGGAAGTGACAACATCCATAATTGCTGCAACCAGCATGCTCCTACCTTTCAAGGAATCAGAAAGATCGAATGAACTACGTCTTGTATGCTGCTTCCAACAAAAATTAAATATTTTCATGTCAAACTCCAAAATTATAAAATGAGATAACAACAGTTCAATAAATTTCAATTGACTTGTCACAAAGAACTTAATATATGTCGGGCCATTGATAATTTTGGAGTATCTACAAGGGCTTGCTTGAGGTGCCATTAAGTCCTGAATTTAGGCGCTAAATAGATTATATATTTCACTAAATTTAACTTTCATTAGTTACTTCCATTTAATTAGTGTAGTTTTTTCTCTCTCTTCATTTGAGTCATTTTCATTCAATCCCACACTTTGATCGAGCTTTGCATTTAAATACTGATTAAAACAACTACTATTGTGCTTCAATCTTATCTAGTATATAGGCAATATGAATCCTCAATGTCCATTCTGCTCTATTTGGATTCCTTTCATTAGTAAAGAAATAACTTTTGAAAAAAATCATGAAAATGGCCTCACCTTTTTCGATTGCCGAGGCTGAGCAGAGAAAATAAACCTAAGAAGATATGGCACAGCATGAGGCCTTCCTAAAACATCCTCACACACATTAGGATCAGAAATCAAATAGGCCAAAGCCCTTGCAGCCTCAGCCTGGGTCCAACAATTCTCCCCTGACATCGCCACCGTCTCCAGAAGCCAATCCACCACCCCGCCACCGCCAGCAGCAACAAGCGCCGCCCTCCTACTCTCGCTAGCGGCAGCAATGTCGGCTAGCAAAGCCGCAACCCTAAGCTCAAACCCGACCCGAACCTCATGATTCGCCGAAGACATAACTGACCTCAACGACTTCCATAATACAGAAGCTGCTGCCCTTGTCTTCTTCATCCTATCCACAATCCTAATCAACGACTCATTCGATTTCCCCACCACAGTCTCAATTTCATCATATATTCTAATACCTTCACCCCTTCCCTCCCCTTTCTCCTCTTCATCATCTCTTGTCAAAACAACAGCACAGGAAGAAACAATGGCGGTTAACAGGGTCGCCGATAAAGCAAAAACAGAGTAACGTGACAGAGAAGTAGGGTGATGGGGTTGCCGAATTGGTGGGTATTTAGGGGAAGGGACAAGATGGGGGTTATTGATATTGTTAGGGATATCGACGGAATCCTCGGGTTTACGAGAAGAAGAGAGGAAACGACGGCGAGGTAAACGGATACAACACCGGCGGCTTGTTCTGCAGAGAAGTCGAAGCATAATTCGGTTGACTTACTTGAAGAAAAACGAAAATTAATGTGCTAACTGCTCGTATTGTTCGTATAGAAGAGTAATTAAGAAGATGAATTTGTGGATTATGGATAAAGGGTTAGTAGTAAAAGCGAAAATGGTGGAAAGAAAGCGGTGGCTTATGAATTTGGAGTTGCGGGAAGGAAGAAGAATGGAAAAATGGAAGAGGGAATTTAAGAGGTAATATGCGGAATCTTGTAATGTTAATTTGTCAAATTTAGTCCTAATCAGATGACTTTAAATGGACACTTGAGGGTGAATGTGTAAATAAATTATGTATTGTGTTCGACGTTTGATAATGACTTATAAAGTATTTTTATATCCATGATTTGAATTTAAAAGGTGATTAAAAATATTGACGTATTTACCGTTTCATTAGTATAATTTTTGGTGATTTTTATTTAACGTCTGATACTCTTATTTATGTTGAACTAGATATGGAATCACGTGCCAACACGGGCCCCAATATATGTTATTGTTTCTGTTTCAATTTATGTGGTACATATAAAAGTTGAAGTTAATCAATTTTTTAATATGTTTTTATATATTTTAAGTTGGTAATTATTTTTATTTAGAGTATGTTTTACGTAAATATATTATAAATCACAATAATTAACAAGTTAATATAAAAAAAAAACTTATAAAAAATTCATTGACTTTTGAAATTTCATTTGTATCACATAAATTAGGACATAGCGAGTAATATTTATGAAAATTACATAAAACGTACTATAACTCACAATAATTAGCAACTTAAAATATCTATATATCTATATTTCTCTCAATTTATGTGGTATAGATGAAATTTTGAAAGTTAACAAAAGCTTTTTATATGTTTTCAAATATATTAAGCTATTAACTATTATGATTTATAATACTTTATACATAAAAAATTTATTTATATAAAGTATAAAAGAAAAAATTTTAAAAATGAAAACATAAATGTCAGCACGAGTCCAATCTATGTTAATTTCTATGTTTTAATTATTGTAATACCGATTGAATTTGGAGAGCCAACTAAATTTTTTTAAATGATTTTTTTTATAAATTTTAAGTTATTAATTATTATGATTTATAATATTTTTATTTATTTTAAACCAATATATGTTTCTCTCTATCTCAATTACATGACACATATGGAATTTGGAGAGTCAACTAAAATTTTAAAATATGTTAAGTTGTTAATTATTATACCTTATAGTACTATTACGTCATTTTCAAATAAAATATGTAATTTTTTTATTTCAATTTATATGTCATTGATATAATTACATATATTAAGTAATAAAGAATTAATGTCTAAATTATGTGACACCTATGAATTTTGGAGTGTAAATCAAATTAGTTATATGATTTTAAAAAAATAAAGCGGTTAATTATTACAATTTATAATACTTTTTATATTTTTTTAAATAGTATATATATATATATATATATATATATCTTTATGATATTGATATTAGTATTATAATAAATTAAATTTTTATTATTTTTAAATTTATGATCTCAATTGTCAGCCTATGCCACATTATAAAATGTTCCAAAGTAGATATCAGATTTACAAAAATGTCGATGCCAGCTAAAGTAATAAAATAACATCTAAGGGCATGAACCTATATA